>NW_028276076.1:252500-265000 GCF_052056855.1 Sturnus vulgaris | reverse complement strand
CACGGCGACGGCCGACCCCGGCGGCCGGCCCTTCCCGCGACGCCGCGGGCAAGGAGCCGGAACCGCTGCGCAGCTTTTTTTTCTCTGCTTCGGACAACAACGCGAGGCCTTTTTCTCGTTCCTTTTTTATCTCTCTCGCCTTCGTTTTGGTTTTTTTTTTCGCCCCTTGGCTCTTTTTTTCTCAGGGCCCGCGCCCTTGCGACACACAACACGGCTCGGCCTTCGCGTTCGGAGAGTCCCGCGCGCGCTGGGGGCGCGGGGACGGGGCTCGGCTGGGGCTGACCCGCCCCCGAGGCCGGCCCGAAAAAGCACCGGACGTGCTAGAGGAGACAGCGACCCGACAAGGCGGGCGCGGCCCGGACAACACCGAGGCCCCGAGGCCGGGGCGGCTCGCTCTGCAGCAGGCGGCGGCACGACAAAGGAGCGCCGTGCGCGGTGCGCGCGCGGAACGGGCTCTTTTCCCCCGTCCGTGCTCCCCCGGCCCCGCCATCGGTTCTCGTCAGCCCTCTCACTCTCTCTCGCTCTCGAGGGGGGGGGGGTTTGGTTTCGTTTTCTCTCGGCTCAAGCTCGAGCCGCACCGCCGCCCGGTGCTGCTCGCGGCCGGCACCCACGGGACGCTAAACTCGGACCAGGGCCAGCGCCGGCACCTCGCGTGGTTTTAAGGACACCTTGAGTGCTCACGGGGCCACGCGGCCATCACACAGCCTGGGACGGTAAAGATGTTCCTTCCCCGGCAAGCGGAAGGAGCGACACCTCGCCTGCGACGGGAAGCGAATTGGACAGGAGACCGCCCTGCTCGAGGGACCGGACACCACCGAGACTTCGCCCGGAGGAGCCGGCCCGCCGGGGGCCCTTTCCGACGCGACCCGAAAAGCCTCATCGATCGGACGGGGACAGAAAGAAAAGCAGCCGCGGGGCAACGGGGAGCCCCCGCGGCCGCGGGTTCCTGGGACAACGGCAACGGAGCAGGGCTCCAACATGCGTGCGAGCGGGACACGTCCCCGAGAGGCCCTCCCTTGGCGCCGCCGAGCCTCCCCGACGCTCCCTAGGCCCCCGACGCCGGCGGGCCGCTTGCAACCTTCGGGATCGATCACGCAGCAGAGGAAGAGAGCGGGGGGTGCCGCCACCCGCCCGCGGGCCGCAAGACAACGGAAAACGGAGCAGCTGCCACCGACCACGCCGCGGGCCACCGGCTTTCGCCCGCCTCGCAGCGATCGGCTTCCCACCCGGAAAAAAAGCCGGGGGGAAGGGCAAGCCACCGCACCAAAAAAAAACCTAAAAAAAAAAGCACGCCATGCGTCGCACGACCCGTGCTAGCCACGGGGGTCACGAGCCAGGGGTGGGGGCGAGAACGCGCCTCTCAACTCCTCCCGTAAAACCCCTCCAACCACCGGACATACGGTCTCTTTTCTCACTCGCCAACACAGCCAGCCCTTCTCTCTCGCCTTTCGCTTTCGCTTCGGTGGCGGCCCGTGACCCTTCGTCAGCGCGCGCTTCTCGGTGCCGCGGCTTAGGGCCGCGAGAGAAAAAGAACGGAGGCCGGGCGGGCACCCCCACACTGCCCCGCACACCGGCACGCTTTAATAAAAAAGAACGGAGCCGCTCGCAAAACCCAGCCCCCGCCGGCAACGGCAACCACGGCAGCCGGGGCAGGCCAGACACCACGGGCCGCCCCGGCACGGTGCCTCGATCGCGCCCGGCCGATACCGAGAAAGGGCGAGGCGCCGCCGCCCCGCCCACGACACACTCTCGGGGGCTCACTCGCTCGCTCGCTCTCTGTTGGGTTGCGGGGTCCGTCCTGGGGGGGGGGACACGGCCGGCCACCGCGGCCGACCGCCGCCCCGGAAAAATTCTGCCCGCTACACGCGGGTCCCCGGCTTAGGGCCGAGGAAGGGGGACGACTTCAACAACACACGGCAGGGCCGGACACTCCCGTCACCGAGCCCCCCTTCGCAGGCAAGCAAGCGAAGCCGAGAGGCGAGGCCACACGCCCCACTGCATGTCCCCCGCTGCCCTTTCGATACGGACACAACTCTGGCAACACAGGTCGGGAGCGGGAAACGAGGCGCAGCCAACCTCGGCCAAGCGAGCCACGCCCGGGGGGCTCTCGGGGAGGGGGGCCAGGGAAAGCCCGGGCAGGCTCAACACAACCCCGGGCCGGCCCCACAGAAATCCAGCCCCGGCTGCCGGCCACCAGCGTGCACCGGGACCGACAGCCGAAGAAATGCCGCACCCGGCGAGCGGGCGGGGCCCCGGCTTAAGGCCGGGCAGAAAAGGGGCGAGGCGCCGCCGCCTCGCCCGCCACCATCCCCGGGGGAGCGAGCAGGCGCCCGGCTCCCCGTTGTCACGAAACCGGCAGCAGCCGGGCCGGAGCGGGACACACTCGCGGCTTTCTCGCCCTCTCTCTGGGCCTTTTTCTCGCTTCTCCCCCGCCTGGAACAACGCAGCCTCGCCTGGGCCGGGGGAGCGCGGTGGCTCTCGGATCGCATCGCTCTCTCTGGGGGCTTTCTCGCTTCTCCCCCGGACTGAACACGCAGCCTCGGCCTGGGCCGGGGAGCGGCTCTCGGATCGCATCGGTCTCTCTGGGGGCTTTCTCGCTTCTCCCCCGACTGAGCACGCAGCCTCGCCTGGGCCGGGGAGCGGCTCTCGGATCGCATCGGTCTCTCTCTCTGGGCTAACCTGTCCCAGTCGAACTGGGTAAGACGGGAAGCCGGACGAAGCCACGCGACTCGCCCCGACATCGGCGGTGTTCTTCTGGCCCTGGCGACCGCACGCGCGTCCGCCCTTCTCCGCCACGGACACAGGCACAGCAACAGCCTGTGGGGATACGGCCCGTCACCTCGTTCCCATAATACGGACAGATGGGCCCGAAGCGGCGGAGGCCGGAAAGAGAACCGATGTACGTGACCGAGGGGGCGCAGTGGCGCACGCCGCCTTCTACGATGACATAGCCGGAGGCAGCGAGAAACAGCGACCCCTTGGAGTACTTCCAGGCCGGCGGCGGACAACAGGTCTACCAGCCATGAAACGGGCAACAGGTCTACCGACGGCTTGCTGCGGACAACAGGTCTACCCAGCCATGAAACGGGCAACAGGTCTACCAAGCTGCGGACACCAGGTCTACCCAGGGCATGCTGCGGACACCAGGTCTACCCACGGCTTGCTGCGGACAACAGGTCTACCCAGCTGCGGACAACAGGTCTACCCAGGGCATGAAACGGGCAACAGGTCTACCAAGCTGCGGACACCAGGTCTACCCAGGGCATGCTGCGGACACCAGGTCTACCCACGGCTTGCTGCGGACACCAGGTCTACCCAGCCATGAAACGGGCAACAGGTCTACCAAGCTGCGGACACCAGGTCTACCCAGGGCATGCTGCGGACAACAGGTCTACCCAGCCATGAAACGGGCAACAGGTCTACTCACGGCTTGCTGCGGACAACAGGTCTACCCAGCCATGAAACGGGCAACAGGTCTACCAAGCTGCGGACAACAGGTCTACCCAGGGCATGCTGCGGACACCAGGTCTACCCACTCAATGCTGCGGACAACAGGTCTACCCAGGCATGAATCGGGCAACAGGTCTACCAAGCTCCGGACACCATGTCTACCCACGGCTTGCTGCGGACAACAGGTCTACCCAGCCATGAAACGGGCAACAGGTCTACCAAGCTGCGGACACCAGGTCTACCCAGGGCATGCTGCGGACACCAGGTCTACCCAGCCATGAAACGGGCAACAGGTCTACTCACGGCTTGCTGCGGACAACAGGTCTACCCAGCCATGAAACGGGCAACAGGTCTACCAAGCTGCGGACACCAGGTCTACCCAGGGCATGCTGCGGACACCAGGTCTACCCACTCAATGCTGCGGACAACAGGTCTACCCAGGCATGAATCGGGCAACAGGTCTACCAAGCTCCGGACACCAGGTCTACCCACGGCTTGCTGCGGACAACAGGTCTACCCAGCCATGAAACGGGCAACAGGTCTACCAAGCTGCGGACACCAGGTCTACCCAGGGCATGCTGCGGACACCAGGTCTACCCAGGGCATGAAACGGGCAACAGGTCTACTCACGGCTTGCTGCGGACACCAGGTCTACCCAGCCATGAAACGGGCAACAGGTCTACCAAGCTGCGGACACCAGGTCTACCCAGGGCATGCTGCGGACACCAGGTCTACCCAGCCATGAAACGGGCAACAGGTCTACTCACGGCTTGCTGCGGACACCAGGTCTACCCAGCCATGAAACGGGCAACAGGTCTACCAAGCTGCGGACACCAGGTCTACCCAGGGCATGCTGCGGACACCAGGTCTACCCACGGCTTGCTGCGGACAACAGGTCTACCCAGGCATGAAACGGGCAACAGGTCTACCAAGCTGCGGACACCAGGTCTACCCAGGGCATGCTGCGGACACCAGGTCTACCCACGGCTTGCTGCGGACAACAGGTCTACCAACTCAATGCTGCGGACAACAGGTCTACCCAGCCATGAAACGGGCAACAGGTCTACCAAGCTGCGGACACCAGGTCTACCCACGGCTTGCTGCGGACACCAGGTCTACCCAGCCATGAAACGGGCAACAGGTCTACCAAGCTGCGGACACCAGGTCTACCCAGGGCATGCTGCGGACACCAGGTCTACCCAGCCATGAAACGGGCAACAGGTCTACCAAGCTGCGGACACCAGGTCTACCCAGCCATGAAACGGGCAACAGGTCTACTCACTCAATGCTGCGGACACCAGGTCTACCCAGCCATGAAACGGGCAACAGGTCTACCAACTCAATGCTGCGGACAACAGGTCTACCCAGCCATGAAACGGGCAACAGGTCTACCAAGCTGCGGACACCAGGTCTACCCACGGCTTGCTGCGGACAACAGGTCTACCCAGGCATGAATCGGGCAACAGGTCTACCAAGCTGCGGACACCAGGTCTACCCACGGCTTGCTGCGGACACCAGGTCTACCCAGCCATGAAACGGGCAACAGGTCTACCAAGCTGCGGACACCAGGTCTACCCAGGGCATGCTGCGGACACCAGGCCTACCCAGCCATGAAACGGGCAACAGGTCTACCAAGCTGCGGACAACAGGTCTACCCAGGGCATGCTGCGGACAACAGGTCTACCCAGCCATGAAACGGGCAACAGGTCTACTCACGGCTTGCTGCGGACACCAGGTCTACCCAGCCATGAAACGGGCAACAGGTCTACCAAGCTGCGGACACCAGGTCTACCCAGGGCATGCTGCGGACACCAGGTCTACCCACGGCTTGCTGCGGACACCAGGTCTACCCAGCCATGAAACGGGCAACAGGTCTACCAGGCTGCGGACACCAGGTCTACCCAGGGCATGCTGCGGACACCAGGTCTACCCACGGCTTGCTGCGGACAACAGGTCTACCCAGCCATGAAACGGGCAACAGGTCTACCAAGCTGCGGACAACAGGTCTACCCAGGGCATGCTGCGGACACCAGGTCTACCCAGCCATGAAACGGGCAACAGGTCTACTCACGGCTTGCTGCGGACAACAGGTCTACCCAGCCATGAAACGGGCAACAGGTCTACCAAGCTGCGGACAACAGGTCTACCCAGGGCATGCTGCGGACACCAGGTCTACCCACGGCTTGCTGCGGACAACAGGTCTACCCAGGCATGAATCGGGCAACAGGTCTACCAAGCTCCGGACACCAGGTCTACCCACGGCTTGCTGCGGACAACAGGTCTACCCAGCCATGAAACGGGCAACAGGTCTACCCACTCAATGCTGCGGACAACAGGTCTACCCAGCCATGAAACGGGCAACAGGTCTACCAAGCTGCGGACACCAGGTCTACCCACTCAATGCTGCGGACACCAGGTCTACCCAGCCATGAAACGGGCAACAGGTCTACTCACGGCTTGCAGCGGACAACAGGTCTACCCAGCCATGAAACGGGCAACAGGTCTACCAAGCTGCGGACACCAGGTCTACCCAGGGCATGCTGCGGACACCAGGTCTACCCAGCCATGAAACGGGCAACAGGTCTACTCACGGCTTGCTGCGGACACCAGGTCTACCCAGCCATGAAACAGGCAACAGGTCTACCAAGCTGCGGACACCAGGTCTACCCAGCCATGAAACGGGCAACAGGTCTACCAAGCTGCGGACACCAGGTCTACCCAGGGCATGCTGCGGACACCAGGTCTACCAACTCAATGCTGCGGACAACAGGTCTACCCAGCCATGAAACGGGCAACAGGTCTACCAAGCTGCGGACACCAGGTCTACCCAGGGCATGCTGCGGACACCAGGTCTACCAACTCAATGCTGCGGACACCAGGTCTACCCAGCCATGAAACGGGCAACAGGTCTACCAACTCAATGCTGCGGGCAACAGGTCTACCCAGGCATGAATCGGGCAACAGGTCTACCAAGCTGCGGACACCAGGTCTACCCACGGCTTGCTGCGGACAACAGGTCTACCCAGGCATGAATCGGGCAACAGGTCTACCAAGCTGCGGACACCAGGTCTACCCACGGCTTGCTGCGGACACCAGGTCTACCCAGCCATGAAACGGGCAACAGGTCTACCAAGCTGCGGACACCAGGTCTACCCAGGGCATGCTGCGGACACCAGGTCTACCCAGCCATGAAACGGGCAACAGGTCTACTCACGGCTTGCTGCGGACACCAGGTCTACCCAGCCATGAAACGGGCAACAGGTCTACCAAGCTGCGGACACCAGGTCTACCCAGGGCATGCTGCGGACACCAGGTCTACCCAGCCATGAAACGGGCAACAGGTCTACTCACGGCTTGCTGCGGACACCAGGTCTACCCAGCCATGAAACGGGCAACAGGTCTACCAAGCTGCGGACACCAGGTCTACCCAGGGCATGCTGCGGACACCAGGTCTACCCACGGCTTGCTGCGGACAACAGGTCTACCCAGCCATGAAACGGGCAAGAGGTCTACCAAGCTGCGGACACCAGGTCTACCCAGGGCATGCTGCGGACACCAGGTCTACCCAGCCATGAAACGGGCAACAGGTCTACTCACGGCTTGCTGCGGACAACAGGTCTACCCAGCCATGAAACGGGCAACAGGTCTACCAAGCTGCGGACAACAGGTCTACCCAGGGCATGCTGCGGACACCAGGTCTACCCAGCCATGAAACGGGCAACAGGTCTACTCACGGCTTGCTGCGGACACCAGGTCTACCCAGCCATGAATCGGGCAACAGGTCTACCAAGCTGCGGACAACAGGTCTACCCAGGGCATGCTGCGGACACCAGGTCTACCAACTCAATGCTGCGGACACCAGGTCTACCCAGCCATGAAACGGGCAACAGGTCTACCAAGCTGCGGACACCAGGTCTACCCAGGGTATGTAGCGGACACCAGGTCTACCAACTCAATGCTGCGGACACCAGGTCTACCCAGCCATGAAACGGGCAACAGGTCTACCAAGCTGCGGACACCAGGTCTACCCAGCCATGAAACGGGCAACAGGTCTACCCACTCAATGCTGCGGACAACAGGTCTACCCAGCCATGAAACGGGCAACAGGTCTACCAAGCTGCGGACACCAGGTCTACCCAGGGCATGCTGCGGACAACAGGTCTACCCAGCCATGAAACGGGCAACAGGTCTACTCACGGCTTGCTGCGGACAACAGGTCTACCCAGCCATGAAACGGGCAACAGGTCTACCAAGCTGCGGACACCAGGTCTACCCAGGGCATGCTGCGGACACCAGGTCTACCCAGCCATGAAACGGGCAACAGGTCTACTCACGGCTTGCTGCGGACACCAGGTCTACCCAGCCATGAAACGGGCAACAGGTCTACCAAGCTGCGGACACCAGGTCTACCCACGGCTTGCTGCGGACACCAGGTCTACCCAGCCATGAAACGGGCAACAGGTCTACCAAGCTGCGGACACCAGGTCTACCCAGGGCATGCTGCGGACACCAGGTCTACCCAGCCATGAAACGGGCAACAGGTCTACTCACGGCTTGCTGCGGACACCAGGTCTACCCAGCCATGAAACGGGCAACAGGTCTACCAAGCTGCGGACACCAGGTCTACCCAGGGCATGCTGCGGACACCAGGTCTACCCACTCAATGCTGCGGACAACAGGTCTACCCAGCCATGAAACGGGCAACAGGTCTACCAAGCTGCGGACACCAGGTCTACCCAGGGCATGCTGCGGACACCAGGTCTACCAACTCAATGCTGCGGACAACAGGTCTACCCAGCCATGAAACGGGCAACAGGTCTACCAAGCTGCGGACACCAGGTCTACCCACGGCTTGCTGCGGACACCAGGTCTACCCAGCCATGAAACGGGCAACAGGTCTACCAAGCTGCGGACACCAGGTCTACCCAGGTCATGCTGCGGACACCAGGTCTACCCACGGCTTGCTGCGGACAACAGGTCTACCCACTCCAAGCTGCGGACACCAGGTCTAACTACTCCATTACGCGGACAACAGGTCTACCCACTCCATGCGGCGGACAACATGTCTACCCGCTCCATGCTGCGGACACCAGGTCTGCCCACGCCGTGATGCGGACCACAGGTCTACCTTCGCCATGCTGCACGCAGCCCGGGTCGCACCGGAGCTAGGTAGACCCGGTCGCCGCGGCCGTCGCAGCGCCCTCGCCCTCGACGGCGGACCCACGCCGCCGGTCCCGGAGGCGGGTAGACCTGGTCGCCGCGGCCACGGCGGCCGCCCATCCCGGAGCCCAGTAGACCTGGCCGCCGCGGGACCGGCCAAGTTTCCCGGAGTCGTGTAGACCTGGTCGTCGCGGCCACGGCCGCCGCCGCTGCGCCTTCGCCGGCGACGGCGGTCCCACGCCACCGGCCCCGGAGCCGCGTCGACCTGGCCGCCGCGGGACGGGCCACGTTTCGCGGATCCGGGTAGACGAGGCATCCTTGTACCATCTCGGAGCCGGGGAAACCCCACAGCCTCTTAACGCTCCGGAGCCCAAGTGCTCCAGCAGCCTTGCCCCGCCCGGCAGAATCGATTTCAAGACCAAGACATATTTTCGACAACATTTTATTTCATCATTTCATTTCATTTCATTTCTTTTCATTTCATTTTATTATTTTATTTTATTTCGTTTTGTTTTGTTTTGTTTTGATTTGATTTGATTTGTTTCATTTCCTCTTTGCCTTTTTTGAATGATTGCCTCTTCTATTTACTCGGAAAGAAAATCTTTTCCGGAAAACAAAACTCTTGCCAAATCTTATTTGTGATCCCTTTGGGCCCACAGCCGAGCTGACGGAGGGCCTGTGCCCGGTTCTCGCCCTGCTGACACACTGACCCCCCCAAACGGCGTCCTCCCTACCCCACGCCTCCTCCCCCGTCCCCCAGAGACCCTACCTACAGAGCCCCCCCCCACCACAAAACAGAACCTCACGGGCCGCAGCACAGCCAGGGGAAGCACGTACGTGCAGCGAAACTCGGCCCAAAGCCGCCGCGCCCTGGCACAACTCGCCCTGCCCCTTCCCGCCCCACGGAGGCGGCTGCATCGAGGCGACCGGCGCCGCCGTCGGCAAGCGGGTGGCCGCTTTCGGGCCGGTTCTTCCGCGGAAGGTCTGCAGAGCTCTTGGGGCCTCGGCGCGGGTTTGGGGGGCCGTGAGGGCTCGCTGTCGAGGCGCCCGGGGCCGGCACGAAGCCGCCTGCCCTCTCCCTGTCCCTGCCCCGTCTTCCGCAGCCACCCATTAACGCTGGGGGCGAGCCCGCCCTCCGCCATCAACCTCCCATGCAGCGCTTTCAGACTTTCCCCGCCCCTGCCCATTGTCGGCTGGGGGCGCCCTGCCCCCCGCCGTCAGCCTCCCTGGCAGCGCTTTCAGACTCTCTCGGGCCCCTGCCCATTGTCGGCTGGGGGCGCCCCGCCCCCCGCCCTCAGCCTCCCTGGCAGCGCTTTCAGACTGCCTCGGGCCCTGCCCATTGTCGGTTGGGGGCGCCCCGCCCCCCGCCCTCAGCCTCCCTGGCAGCGCTTTCAGACTGCCTCGGGCCCTGCCCATTGTCGGTTGGGGGCGACCCCGCCCTCCGCCATCAGCCTCCCTGGCAGCGCTTTCAGACTGCCTCGGGCCCTGCCCATTGTCGGTTGGGGGCGACCCCGCCCTCCGCCATCAGCCTCCCTGGCAGCACTTTCAGCCTCTTCCTGCCCCCGCCCACGGTCCCACCGGGCAGTTTACACGGCGGCGGCGGGAGGCTGATGCCGAGGTCGGCAGGCGGAGAGCCTGGTGCACAAGCAGGGATGGCGGCGGGATGATTGGCGCCGTCTGTCCCTGGTCAAAGAAGCTCTCTGTTCAGCTTTCTCGGAGCCTTTTGCTTTGGTGGCGTTCCTTCCTCCTCCGCCCCGGCGCCGCTCAAGCCTGCGGCAGGGCGGCAGCGCGGCGGGTGGGCGGCCGGGGGGAGGGGGGAGGGGGGGGGGAGGGAGGGAGCGCGCGAGCGAGCGAGCGAGCGAGCGCGCTGCAGAAATGAAGCCCGGAGCAGGGCCGCGGTCCATTCGAGCACGGGGAGGGGGCGCGACAACGCTGCCTGCTCCTGTCGGGGAGCGCTTGGGGAAGTGGGGTGCCGGCACCATGACGGCGGAGCGGACAGGGGCCGCGGCTGGGGAAGAGGCCGGCGGAGCTCGCCAGTGGATGCTGGCGCACGGAGCCGGCAGGGACACCTGGGCACGGCTGGGACCGAAAGTCGCCCGCCTTCACGCCCCGCCTTTCGCCGGGGGGAAGAAGACGCGAGAGCAGGGCTGCCTGCTGGGCTGCCAGTGCCCGCGGTCATGCCGGACGTGCAGGCCGACCGCCGAAGGCGTGCTCGCCGCTGCAGAGACGACAAGGGGGCCGCGCGTCCGATGGAAGAGACGGGGCGCCATCGCGCGGCGGCCGGGCTGCAAGGCCGGCCGACGGTAACAGGACTACCACGCCGCGGGTGGCCAGAGACAAAGACCGGCCGAGGGCAACAGGTCTACCCAGCATTATGCCGGCCGGTACCAGGGCCGGCCGAGGGCAACAGGTCTACCCAGCATTAGGCCAGCCGGAAAGACGGCCGGCAGAGGGCAACAGGTCTACCCAGCATTCGGCCGTCAGGTACAAAGGCCGGCCGAGGGCAACAGGTCTACCCAGCATTCGGCCGTCAGGTACAAAGGCCGGCCGAGGGCAACAGGTCTACCCAGCATTAGGCCGCCACGTCCAAAGGCCGGCCGAGGGCAACAGGTCTACCCAGCATTAGGCCGCCACGTCCAAAGGCCGGCCGAGGGCAACAGGTCTACCCAGCATTCGGCCACCACGTACAAAGGCCGGCCGAGGGCAACAGGTCTACCCAGCATTCGGCTGGCCGGTAACACGGCGGGCCGAGGGCAACAGGTCTACCCAGCATTAGGCCGGCCGGTAACACTGCCGGCCGAGGGCAACAGGTCTACCCAGCATTCGGCCGCCACGTCCAAAGGCCGGCCGAGGGCAACAGGTCTACCCAGCATTAGGCCGCCACGTCCAAAGGCCGGCCGAGGGCAACAGGTCTACCCAGCATTCGGCCACCACGTCCAAAGGCCGGCCGAGGGCAACAGGTCTACCCAGCATTAGGCCGGCCGGTAACACGGCCGGCCGAGGGCAACAGGTCTACCCAGCATTAGGCCGCCACGTCCAAAGGCCGGCCGAGGGCAACAGGTCTACCCAGCATTAGGCCGCCACGTCCAAAGGCCGGCCGAGGGCAACAGGTCTACCCAGCATTCGGCCGCCACGTCCAAAGGCCGGCCGAGGGCAACAGGTCTACCCAGCATTAGGCCGCCACGTCCAAAGGCCGGCCGAGGGCAACAGGTCTACCCAGCATTCGGCCGCCACGTCCAAAGGCCGGCCGAGGGCAACAGGTCTACCCAGCATTAGGCCGCCACGTCCAAAGGCCGGCCGAGGGCAACAGGTCTACCCAGCATTAGGCCGGCCGGCAGAGGGCAACAGGTCTACCCAGCATTCGGCCGTCAGGTACAAAGGCCGGCCGAGGGCAACAGGTCTACCCAGCATTCGGCCGCCACGTCCAAAGGCCGGCCGAGGGCAACAGGTCTACCCAGCATTAGGCCGGCCGGTAACACGGCCGGCAGAGGGCAACAGGTCTACTCAGCATTAGGCCGGCCGGTAAAACGGCAGGCCGAGGGCAACAGGTCTACCCAGCATTCGGCCGTCAGGTACAAAGGCCGGCCGAGGGCAACAGGTCTAACCAGCATTAGGCCGCCACGTCCAAAGGCCGGCCGAGGGCAACAGGTCTACCCAGCATTCGGCCGCCACGTCCAAAGGCCGGCCGAGGGCAACAGGTCTACCCAGCATTCGGCCGCCACGTCCAAAGGCCGGCCGAGGGCAACAGGTCTACCCAGCATTAGGCCGGCCGGCAGAGGGCAACAGGTCTACCCAGCATTCGGCCGTCAGGTACAAAGGCCGGCCGAGGGCAACAGGTCTACCCAGCATTAGGCCGCCACGTCCAAAGGCCGGCCGAGGGCAACAGGTCT
>NW_028276076.1:222500-240000 GCF_052056855.1 Sturnus vulgaris | reverse complement strand
GGGCCCTTTCCGACGCGACCCGAAAAGCCTCATCGATCGGACGGGGACAGAAAGAAAAGCAGCCGCGGGGCAACGGGGAGCCCCCGCGGCCGCGGGTTCCTGGGACAACGGCAACGGAGCAGGGCTCCAACATGCGTGCGAGCGGGACACGTCCCCGAGAGGCCCTCCCTTGGCGCCGCCGAGCCTCCCCGACGCTCCCTAGGCCCCCGACGCCGGCGGGCCGCTTGCAACCTTCGGGATCGATCACGCAGCAGAGGAAGAGAGCGGGGGGTGCCGCCACCCGCCCGCGGGCCGCAAGACAACGGAAAACGGAGCAGCTGCCACCGACCACGCCGCGGGCCACCGGCTTTCGCCCGCCTCGCAGCGATCGGCTTCCCACCCGGAAAAAAAGCCGGGGGGAAGGGCAAGCCACCGCACCAAAAAAAAAACTAAAAAAAAAAGCACGCCATGCGTCGCACGACCCGTGCTAGCCACGGGGGTCACGAGCCAGGGGTGGGGGCGAGAACGCGCCTCTCAACTCCTCCCGTAAAACCCCTCCAACCACCGGACATACGGTCTCTTTTCTCACTCGCCAACACAGCCAGCCCTTCTCTCTCGCCTTTCGCTTTCGCTTCGGTGGCGGCCCGTGACCCTTCGTCAGCGCGCGCTTCTCGGTGCCGCGGCTTAGGGCCGCGAGAGAAAAAGAACGGAGGCCGGGCGGGCACCCCCACACTGCCCCGCACACCGGCACGCTTTAATAAAAAAGAACGGAGCCGCTCGCAAAACCCAGCCCCCGCCGGCAACGGCAACCACGGCAGCCGGGGCAGGCCAGACACCACGGGCCGCCCCGGCACGGTGCCTCGATCGCGCCCGGCCGATACCGAGAAAGGGCGAGGCGCCGCCGCCCCGCCCACGACACACTCTCGGGGGCTCACTCGCTCGCTCGCTCTCTGTTGGGTTGCGGGGTCCGTCCTGGGGGGGGGGACACGGCCGGCCACCGCGGCCGACCGCCGCCCCGGAAAAATTCTGCCCGCTACACGCGGGTCCCCGGCTTAGGGCCGAGGAAGGGGGACGACTTCAACAACACACGGCAGGGCCGGACACTCCCGTCACCGAGCCCCCCTTCGCAGGCAAGCAAGCGAAGCCGAGAGGCGAGGCCACACGCCCCACTGCATGTCCCCCGCTGCCCTTTCGATACGGACACAACTCTGGCAACACAGGTCGGGAGCGGGAAACGAGGCGCAGCCAACCTCGGCCAAGCGAGCCACGCCCGGGGGGCTCTCGGGGAGGGGGGCCAGGGAAAGCCCGGGCAGGCTCAACACAACCCCGGGCCGGCCCCACAGAAATCCAGCCCCGGCTGCCGGCCACCAGCGTGCACCGGGACCGACAGCCGAAGAAATGCCGCACCCGGCGAGCGGGCGGGGCCCCGGCTTAAGGCCGGGCAGAAAAGGGGCGAGGCGCCGCCGCCTCGCCCGCCACCATCCCCGGGGGAGCGAGCAGGCGCCCGGCTCCCCGTTGTCACGAAACCGGCAGCAGCCGGGCCGGAGCGGGACACACTCGCGGCTTTCTCGCCCTCTCTCTGGGCCTTTTTCTCGCTTCTCCCCCGCCTGGAACAACGCAGCCTCGCCTGGGCCGGGGGAGCGCGGTGGCTCTCGGATCGCATCGCTCTCTCTGGGGGCTTTCTCGCTTCTCCCCCGGACTGAACACGCAGCCTCGGCCTGGGCCGGGGAGCGGCTCTCGGATCGCATCGGTCTCTCTGGGGGCTTTCTCGCTTCTCCCCCGACTGAGCACGCAGCCTCGCCTGGGCCGGGGAGCGGCTCTCGGATCGCATCGGTCTCTCTCTCTGGGCTAACCTGTCCCAGTCGAACTGGGTAAGACGGGAAGCCGGACGAAGCCACGCGACTCGCCCCGACATCGGCGGTGTTCTTCTGGCCCTGGCGACCGCACGCGCGTCCGCCCTTCTCCGCCACGGACACAGGCACGGCAACAGCCTGTGGGGATACGGCCCGTCACCTCGTTCCCATAATACGGACAGATGGGCCCGAAGCGGCGGAGGCCGGAAAGAGAACCGATGTACGTGACCGAGGGGGCGCAGTGGCGCACGCCGCCTTCTACGATGACATAGCCGGAGGCAGCGAGAAACAGCGACCCCTTGGAGTACTTCCAGGCCGGCGGCGGACAACAGGTCTACCAGCCATGAAACGGGCAACAGGTCTACCGACGGCTTGCTGCGGACAACAGGTCTACCCAGCCATGAAACGGGCAACAGGTCTACCAAGCTGCGGACACCAGGTCTACCCAGGGCATGCTGCGGACACCAGGTCTACCCACGGCTTGCTGCGGACAACAGGTCTACCCAGCTGCGGACAACAGGTCTACCCAGGGCATGAAACGGGCAACAGGTCTACCAAGCTGCGGACACCAGGTCTACCCAGGGCATGCTGCGGACACCAGGTCTACCCACGGCTTGCTGCGGACAACAGGTCTACCCAGCCATGAAACGGGCAACAGGTCTACCAAGCTGCGGACACCAGGTCTACCCAGGGCATGCTGCGGACACCAGGTCTACCCACGGCTTGCTGCGGACACCAGGTCTACCCAGCCATGAAACGGGCAACAGGTCTACCAAGCTGCGGACACCAGGTCTACCCAGGGCATGCTGCGGACACCAGGTCTACCCACTCAATGCTGCGGACAACAGGTCTACCCAGCCATGAAACGGGCAACAGGTCTACCAAGCTGCGGACACCAGGTCTACCCAGGGCATGCTGCGGACACCAGGTCTACCCAGCCATGAAACGGGCAACAGGTCTACTCACGGCTTGCTGCGGACAACAGGTCTACCCAGCCATGAAACGGGCAACAGGTCTACCAAGCTGCGGACAACAGGTCTACCCAGGGCATGCTGCGGACACCAGGTCTACCCACTCAATGCTGCGGACAACAGGTCTACCCAGGCATGAATCGGGCAACAGGTCTACCAAGCTCCGGACACCAGGTCTACCCACGGCTTGCTGCGGACAACAGGTCTACCCAGCCATGAAACGGGCAACAGGTCTACCAAGCTGCGGACAACAGGTCTACCCAGGGCATGCTGCGGACACCAGGTCTACCCACTCAATGCTGCGGACAACAGGTCTACCCAGGCATGAATCGGGCAACAGGTCTACCAAGCTCCGGACAC
Organism: Sturnus vulgaris; assembly: GCF_052056855.1. Lineage (NCBI taxonomy): Eukaryota > Metazoa > Chordata > Aves > Passeriformes > Sturnidae > Sturnus > Sturnus vulgaris. The sequence goes on along the minus strand of NW_028276076.1, from coordinate 236,837 downwards.
CAGGTCTACCCACGGCTTGCTGCGGACACCAGGTCTACCCAGCCATGAAACGGGCAACAGGTCTACCAAGCTGCGGACACCAGGTCTACCCAGGGCATGCTGCGGACACCAGGTCTACCCACGGCTTGCTGCGGACACCAGGTCTACCCAGCCATGAAACGGGCAACAGGTCTACCAAGCTGCGGACACCAGGTCTACCCAGGGCATGCTGCGGACACCAGGTCTACCCACGGCTTGCTGCGGACACCAGGTCTACCCAGCCATGAAACGGGCAACAGGTCTACCAAGCTGCGGACACCAGGTCTACCCAGGGCATGCTGCGGACACCAGGTCTACCCACGGCTTGCTGCGGACAACAGGTCTACCCAGCTGCGGACAACAGGTCTACCCAGGGCATGAAACGGGCAACAGGTCTACCAAGCTGCGGACACCAGGTCTACCCAGGGCATGCTGCGGACACCAGGTCTACCCACGGCTTGCTGCGGACAACAGGTCTACCCAGCCATGAAACGGGCAACAGGTCTACCAAGCTGCGGACACCAGGTCTACCCAGGGCATGCTGCGGACACCAGGTCTACCCACGGCTTGCTGCGGACAACAGGTCTACCCAGCCATGAAACGGGCAACAGGTCTACCAAGCTGCGGACACCAGGTCTACCCAGGGCATGCTGCGGACACCAGGTCTACCCACGGCTTGCTGCGGACAACAGGTCTACCCAGCCATGAAACGGGCAACAGGTCTACCAAGCTGCGGACACCAGGTCTACCCAGGGCATGCTGCGGACACCAGGTCTACCCAGCCATGAAACGGGCAACAGGTCTACTCACGGCTTGCTGCGGACACCAGGTCTACCCAGCCATGAAACGGGCAACAGGTCTACCAAGCTGCGGACAACAGGTCTACCCAGGGCATGCTGCGGACACCAGGTCTACCCACTCAATGCTGCGGACAACAGGTCTACCCAGGCATGAATCGGGCAACAGGTCTACCAAGCTGCGGACACCAGGTCTACCCACGGCTTGCTGCGGACAACAGGTCTACCCAGCCATGAAACGGGCAACAGGTCTACCAAGCTGCGGACACCAGGTCTACCCAGGGCATGCTGCGGACACCAGGTCTACCCACTCAATGCTGCGGACAACAGGTCTACCCAGGCATGAATCGGGCAACAGGTCTACCAAGCTCCGGACACCAGGTCTACCCACGGCTTGCTGCGGACACCAGGTCTACCCAGCCATGAAACGGGCAACAGGTCTACCAAGCTGCGGACACCAGGTCTACCCAGGGCATGCTGCGGACACCAGGTCTACCCACGGCTTGCTGCGGACACCAGGTCTACCCAGCCATGAAACGGGCAACAGGTCTACCAAGCTGCGGACACCAGGTCTACCCAGGGCATGCTGCGGACACCAGGTCTACCCACGGCTTGCTGCGGACACCAGGTCTACCCAGCCATGAAACGGGCAACAGGTCTACCAAGCTGCGGACACCAGGTCTACCCAGGGCATGCTGCGGACACCAGGTCTACCCAGCCATGAAACGGGCAACAGGTCTACTCACGGCTTGCTGCGGACAACAGGTCTACCCAGCCATGAAACGGGCAACAGGTCTACCAAGCTGCGGACAACAGGTCTACCCAGGGCATGCTGCGGACACCAGGTCTACCCACTCAATGCTGCGGACAACAGGTCTACCCAGGCATGAATCGGGCAACAGGTCTACCAAGCTCCGGACACCAGGTCTACCCACGGCTTGCTGCGGACAACAGGTCTACCCAGCCATGAAACGGGCAACAGGTCTACCAAGCTGCGGACACCAGGTCTACCCAGGGCATGCTGCGGACACCAGGTCTACCCAGCCATGAAACGGGCAACAGGTCTACTCACGGCTTGCTGCGGACACCAGGTCTACCCAGCCATGAAACGGGCAACAGGTCTACCAAGCTGCGGACACCAGGTCTACCCAGGGCATGCTGCGGACACCAGGTCTACCCACTCAATGCTGCGGACAACAGGTCTACCCAGGCATGAATCGGGCAACAGGTCTACCAAGCTCCGGACACCAGGTCTACCCACGGCTTGCTGCGGACAACAGGTCTACCCAGCCATGAAACGGGCAACAGGTCTACCAAGCTGCGGACACCAGGTCTACCCAGGGCATGCTGCGGACACCAGGTCTACCCAGCCATGAAACGGGCAACAGGTCTACTCACGGCTTGCTGCGGACACCAGGTCTACCCAGCCATGAAACGGGCAACAGGTCTACCAAGCTGCGGACACCAGGTCTACCCAGGGCATGCTGCGGACACCAGGTCTACCCACTCAATGCTGCGGACAACAGGTCTACCCAGGCATGAATCGGGCAACAGGTCTACCAAGCTCCGGACACCAGGTCTACCCACGGCTTGCTGCGGACAACAGGTCTACCCAGCCATGAAACGGGCAACAGGTCTACCAAGCTGCGGACACCAGGTCTACCCAGGGCATGCTGCGGACACCAGGTCTACCCACGGCTTGCTGCGGACACCAGGTCTACCCAGCCATGAAACGGGCAACAGGTCTACCAAGCTGCGGACACCAGGTCTACCCAGGGCATGCTGCGGACAACAGGTCTACCCAGCCATGAAACGGGCAACAGGTCTACTCACGGCTTGCTGCGGACAACAGGTCTACCCAGCCATGAAACGGGCAACAGGTCTACCAAGCTGCGGACAACAGGTCTACCCAGGGCATGCTGCGGACACCAGGTCTACCCACTCAATGCTGCGGACAACAGGTCTACCCAGGCATGAATCGGGCAACAGGTCTACCAAGCTCCGGACACCAGGTCTACCCACGGCTTGCTGCGGACAACAGGTCTACCCAGCCATGAAACGGGCAACAGGTCTACCAAGCTGCGGACACCAGGTCTACCCAGGGCATGCTGCGGACACCAGGTCTACCCAGCCATGAAACGGGCAACAGGTCTACTCACGGCTTGCTGCGGACAACAGGTCTACCCAGCCATGAAACGGGCAACAGGTCTACCAAGCTGCGGACACCAGGTCTACCCAGGGCATGCTGCGGACACCAGGTCTACCCACTCAATGCTGCGGACAACAGGTCTACCCAGGCATGAATCGGGCAACAGGTCTACCAAGCTCCGGACACCAGGTCTACCCACGGCTTGCTGCGGACAACAGGTCTACCCAGCCATGAAACGGGCAACAGGTCTACCAAGCTGCGGACACCAGGTCTACCCAGGGCATGCTGCGGACACCAGGTCTACCCACGGCTTGCTGCGGACACCAGGTCTACCCAGCCATGAAACGGGCAACAGGTCTACCAAGCTGCGGACACCAGGTCTACCCAGGGCATGCTGCGGACAACAGGTCTACCCAGCCATGAAACGGGCAACAGGTCTACTCACGGCTTGCTGCGGACAACAGGTCTACCCAGCCATGAAACGGGCAACAGGTCTACCAAGCTGCGGACAACAGGTCTACCCAGGGCATGCTGCGGACACCAGGTCTACCCACTCAATGCTGCGGACAACAGGTCTACCCAGGCATGAATCGGGCAACAGGTCTACCAAGCTCCGGACACCAGGTCTACCCACGGCTTGCTGCGGACAACAGGTCTACCCAGCCATGAAACGGGCAACAGGTCTACCAAGCTGCGGACACCAGGTCTACCCAGGGCATGCTGCGGACACCAGGTCTACCCAGCCATGAAACGGGCAACAGGTCTACTCACGGCTTGCTGCGGACAACAGGTCTACCCAGCCATGAAACGGGCAACAGGTCTACCAAGCTGCGGACACCAGGTCTACCCAGGGCATGCTGCGGACACCAGGTCTACCCACTCAATGCTGCGGACAACAGGTCTACCCAGGCATGAATCGGGCAACAGGTCTACCAAGCTCCGGACACCAGGTCTACCCACGGCTTGCTGCGGACAACAGGTCTACCCAGCCATGAAACGGGCAACAGGTCTACCAAGCTGCGGACACCAGGTCTACCCAGGGCATGCTGCGGACACCAGGTCTACCCAGCCATGAAACGGGCAACAGGTCTACTCACGGCTTGCTGCGGACACCAGGTCTACCCAGCCATGAAACGGGCAACAGGTCTACCAAGCTGCGGACACCAGGTCTACCCAGGGCATGCTGCGGACACCAGGTCTACCCAGCCATGAAACGGGCAACAGGTCTACTCACGGCTTGCTGCGGACACCAGGTCTACCCAGCCATGAAACGGGCAACAGGTCTACCAAGCTGCGGACACCAGGTCTACCCAGGGCATGCTGCGGACACCAGGTCTACCCACGGCTTGCTGCGGACAACAGGTCTACCCAGGCATGAATCGGGCAACAGGTCTACCAAGCTGCGGACACCAGGTCTACCCAGGGCATGCTGCGGACACCAGGTCTACCCACGGCTTGCTGCGGACAACAGGTCTACCAACTCAATGCTGCGGACACCAGGTCTACCCAGCCATGAAACGGGCAACAGGTCTACCAAGCTGCGGACACCAGGTCTACCCAGGGCATGCTGCGGACACCAGGTCTACCCAGCCATGAAACGGGCAACAGGTCTACCAAGCTGCGGACACCAGGTCTACCCAGCCATGAAACGGGCAACAGGTCTACTCACTCAATGCTGCGGACACCAGGTCTACCCAGCCATGAAACGGGCAACAGGTCTACCAACTCAATGCTGCGGACAACAGGTCTACCCAGCCATGAAACGGGCAACAGGTCTACCAAGCTGCGGACACCAGGTCTACCCACTCAATGCTGCGGACACCAGGTCTACCCAGGCATGAATCGGGCAACAGGTCTACCAAGCTGCGGACACCAGGTCTACCCACGGCTTGCTGCGGACACCAGGTCTACCCAGCCATGAAACGGGCAACAGGTCTACCAAGCTGCGGACACCAGGTCTACCCAGGGCATGCTGCGGACACCAGGCCTACCCAGCCATGAAACGGGCAACAGGTCTACCAAGCTGCGGACAACAGGTCTACCCAGGGCATGCTGCGGACAACAGGTCTACCCAGCCATGAAACGGGCAACAGGTCTACTCACGGCTTGCTGCGGACACCAGGTCTACCCAGCCATGAAACGGGCAACAGGTCTACCAAGCTGCGGACACCAGGTCTACCCAGGGCATGCTGCGGACACCAGGTCTACCCACGGCTTGCTGCGGACACCAGGTCTACCCAGCCATGAAACGGGCAACAGGTCTACCAGGCTGCGGACACCAGGTCTACCCAGGGCATGCTGCGGACACCAGGTCTACCCACGGCTTGCTGCGGACAACAGGTCTACCCAGCCATGAAACGGGCAACAGGTCAACCAAGCTGCGGACACCAGGTCTACCCAGGGCATGCTGCGGACACCAGGTCTACCCAGCCATGAAACGGGCAACAGGTCTACTCACGGCTTGCTGCGGACACCAGGTCTACCCAGCCATGAAACGGGCAACAGGTCTACCAAGCTGCGGACACCAGGTCTACCCAGGGCATGCTGCGGACACCAGGTCTACCCACGGCTTGCTGCGGACAACAGGTCTACCCAGGCATGAATCGGGCAACAGGTCTACCAAGCTCCGGACACCAGGTCTACCCACGGCTTGCTGCGGACAACAGGTCTACCCAGCCATGAAACGGGCAACAGGTCTACCCACTCAATGCTGCGGACAACAGGTCTACCCAGCCATGAAACGGGCAACAGGTCTACCAAGCTGCGGACACCAGGTCTACCCAGGGCATGCTGCGGACACCAGGTCTACCCAGCCATGAAACGGGCAACAGGTCTACTCACGGCTTGCAGCGGACAACAGGTCTACCCAGCCATGAAACGGGCAACAGGTCTACCAAGCTGCGGACACCAGGTCTACCCAGGGCATGCTGCGGACACCAGGTCTACCCAGCCATGAAACGGGCAACAGGTCTACTCACGGCTTGCTGCGGACACCAGGTCTACCCAGCCATGAAACAGGCAACAGGTCTACCAAGCTGCGGACACCAGGTCTACCCAGCCATGAAACGGGCAACAGGTCTACCAAGCTGCGGACACCAGGTCTACCCAGGGCATGCTGCGGACACCAGGTCTACCAACTCAATGCTGCGGACAACAGGTCTACCCAGCCATGAAACGGGCAACAGGTCTACCAAGCTGCGGACACCAGGTCTACCCAGGGCATGCTGCGGACACCAGGTCTACCAACTCAATGCTGCGGACACCAGGTCTACCCAGCCATGAAACGGGCAACAGGTCTACCAACTCAATGCTGCGGGCAACAGGTCTACCCAGGCATGAATCGGGCAACAGGTCTACCAAGCTGCGGACACCAGGTCTACCCACGGCTTGCTGCGGACAACATGTCTACCCAGGCATGAATCGGGCAACAGGTCTACCAAGCTGCGGACACCAGGTCTACCCACGGCTTGCTGCGGACACCAGGTCTACCCAGCCATGAAACGGGCAACAGGTCTACCAAGCTGCGGACACCAGGTCTACCCAGGGCATGCTGCGGACACCAGGTCTACCCAGCCATGAAACGGGCAACAGGTCTACTCACGGCTTGCTGCGGACACCAGGTCTACCCAGCCATGAAACGGGCAATAGGTCTACCAAGCTGCGGACACCAGGTCTACCCAGGGCATGCTGCGGACACCAGGTCTACCCAGCCATGAAACGGGCAACAGGTCTACTCACGGCTTGCTGCGGACACCAGGTCTACCCAGCCATGAAACGGGCAACAGGTCTACCAAGCTGCGGACACCAGGTCTACCCAGGGCATGCTGCGGACACCAGGTCTACCCACGGCTTGCTGCGGACAACAGGTCTACCCAGCCATGAAACGGGCAAGAGGTCTACCAAGCTGCGGACACCAGGTCTACCCAGGGCATGCTGCGGACACCAGGTCTACCCACGGCTTGCTGCGGACAACAGGTCTACCAACTCAATGCTGCGGACAACAGGTCTACCCAGCCATGAAACGGGCAACAGGTCTACCAAGCTGCGGACACCAGGTCTACCCACGGCTTGCTGCGGACACCAGGTCTACCCAGCCATGAAACGGGCAACAGGTCTACCAAGCTGCGGACACCAGGTCTACCCAGGGCATGCTGCGGACACCAGGTCTACCCAGCCATGAAACGGGCAACAGGTCTACCAAGCTGCGGACACCAGGTCTACCCAGCCATGAAACGGGCAACAGGTCTACTCACTCAATGCTGCGGACACCAGGTCTACCCAGCCATGAAACGGGCAACAGGTCTACCAACTCAATGCTGCGGACAACAGGTCTACCCAGCCATGAAACGGGCAACAGGTCTACCAAGCTGCGGACACCAGGTCTACCCAGGGCATGCTGCGGACACCAGGTCTACCCACGGCTTGCTGCGGACAACAGGTCTACCCAGGCATGAAACGGGCAACAGGTCTACCAAGCTGCGGACACCAGGTCTACCCAGGGCATGCTGCGGACACCAGGTCTACCAACTCAATGCTGCGGACACCAGGTCTACCCAGCCATGAAACGGGCAACAGGTCTACCAACTCAATGCTGCGGGCAACAGGTCTACCCAGGGCATGCTGCGGACACCAGGTCTACCCACTCAATGCTGCGGACAACAGGTCTACCCAGCCATGAATCGGGCAACAGGTCTACCAAGCTGCGGACACCAGGTCTACCCACGGCTTGCTGCGGACAACAGGTCTACCCAGCCATGAAACGGGCACCAGGTCTACTCACGGCTTGCTGCGGACACCAGGTCTACCCAGCCATGAAACGGGCAACAGGTCTACCAAGCTGCGGACAACAGGTCTACCCAGCCATGAAACGGGCAACAGGTCTACCAACTCAATGCTGCGGACAACAGGTCTACCCAGCCATGAAACGGGCAACAGGTCTACCAAGCTGCGGACACCAGGTCTACCCACGGCTTGCTGCGGACACCAGGTCTACCAACTCAATGCTGCGGACACCAGGTCTACCCAGCCATGAAACGGGCAACAGGTCTACCAAGCTGCGGACACCAGGTCTACCCACGGCTTGCTGCGGACAACAGGTCTACCCAGGCATGAATCGGGCAACAGGTCTACCAAGCTGCGGACACCAGGTCTACCCACGGCTTGCTGCGGACAACAGGTCTACCCAGCCATGAAACGGGCAACAGGTCTACCAAGCTGCGGACACCAGGTCTACCCAGGGCATGCTGCGGACACCAGGTCTACCCAGCCATGAAACGGGCAACAGGTCTACTCACGGCTTGCTGCGGACAACAGGTCTACCCAGCCATGAAACGGGCAACAGGTCTACCAAGCTGCGGACAACAGGTCTACCCAGGGCATGCTGCGGACAACAGGTCTACCCAGCCATGAAACGGGCAACAGGTCTACTCACGGCTTGCTGCGGACACCAGGTCTACCCAGCCATGAAACGGGCAACAGGTCTACCAAGCTGCGGACACCAGGTCTACCCAGGGCATGCTGCGGACACCAGGTCTACCCACGGCTTGCTGCGGACACCAGGTCTACCCAGCCATGAAACGGGCAACAGGTCTACCAAGCTGCGGACACCAGGTCTACCCAGGGCATGCTGCGGACACCAGGTCTACCCACGGCTTGCTGCGGACAACAGGTCTACCCAGCCATGAAACGGGCAACAGGTCTACCAAGCTGCGGACACCAGGTCTACCCAGGGCATGCTGCGGACAACAGGTCTACCCAGCCATGAAACGGGCAACAGGTCTACTCACGGCTTGCTGCGGACACCAGGTCTACCCAGCCATGAAACGGGCAACAGGTCTACCAACTCAATGCTGCGGACAACAGGTCTACCCAGCCATGAAACGGGCAACAGGTCTACCAAGCTGCGGACACCAGGTCTACCCAGGGCATGCTGCGGACACCAGGTCTACCCACGGCTTGCTGCGGACACCAGGTCTACCCAGCCATGAAACGGGCAACAGGTCTACCAAGCTGCGGACACCAGGTCTACCCAGGGCATGCTGCGGACACCAGGTCTACCCACTCAATGCTGCGGACAACAGGTCTACCCAGCCATGAATCGGGCAACAGGTCTACCAAGCTGCGGACACCAGGTCTACCCACGGCTTGCTGCGGACACCAGGTCTACCCAGCCATGAAACGGGCACCAGGTCTACTCACGGCTTGCTGCGGACACCAAGTCTACCCAGCCATGAAACGGGCAACAGGTCTACCAAGCTGCGGACACCAGGTCTACCCAGCCATGAAACGGGCAACAGGTCTACCAACTCAATGCTGCGGACAACAGGTCTACCCAGCCATGAAACGGGCAACAGGTCTACCAAGCTGCGGACACCAGGTCTACCCACGGCTTGCTGCGGACACCACGTCTACCAACTCAATGCTGCGGACACCAGGTCTACCCAGCCATGAAACGGGCAACAGGTCTACCAAGCTGCGGACACCAGGTCTACCCAGGGCATGCTGCGGACACCAGGTCTACCCAGCCATGAAACGGGCAACAGGTCTACCAAGCTGCGGACACCAGGTCTACCCAGGGCATGCTGCGGACACCAGGTCTACCCAGCCATGAAACGGGCAACAGGTCTACTCACGGCTTGCTGCGGACACCAGGTCTACCCAGCCATGAAACGGGCAACAGGTCTACCAAGCTGCGGACACCAGGTCTACCCAGGGCATGCTGCGGACACCAGGTCTACCCAGCCATGAAACGGGCAACAGGTCTACTCACGGCTTGCTGCGGACACCAGGTCTACCCAGCCATGAATCGGGCAACAGGTCTACCAAGCTGCGGACAACAGGTCTACCCAGGGCATGCTGCGGACACCAGGTCTACCAACTCAATGCTGCGGACACCAGGTCTACCCAGCCATGAAACGGGCAACAGGTCTACCAAGCTGCGGACACCAGGTCTACCCAGGGTATGTAGCGGACACCAGGTCTACCAACTCAATGCTGCGGACACCAGGTCTACCCAGCCATGAAACGGGCAACAGGTCTACCAAGCTGCGGACACCAGGTCTACCCAGGGCATGCTGCGGACAACAGGTCTACCCAGCCATGAAACGGGCAACAGGTCTACTCACGGCTTGCTGCGGACAACAGGTCTACCCAGCCATGAAACGGGCAACAGGTCTACCAAGCTGCGGACACCAGGTCTACCCAGGGCATGCTGCGGACACCAGGTCTACCCAGCCATGAAACGGGCAACAGGTCTACTCACGGCTTGCTGCGGACACCAGGTCTACCCAGCCATGAAACGGGCAACAGGTCTACCAAGCTGCGGACACCAGGTCTACCCAGCCATGAAACGGGCAACAGGTCTACCAAGCTGCGGACACCAGGTCTACCCACGGCTTGCTGCGGACAACAGGTCTACCCAGCCATGAAACGGGCAACAGGTCTACCAAGCTGCGGACACCAGGTCTACCCAGGGCATGCTGCGGACACCAGGTCTACCCAGCCATGAAACGGGCAACAGGTCTACTCACGGCTTGCTGCGGACACCAGGTCTACCCAGCCATGAAACGGGCAACAGGTCTACCAAGCTGCGGACACCAGGTCTACCCAGGGCATGCTGCGGACACCAGGTCTACCCACTCAATGCTGCGGACAACAGGTCTACCCAGCCATGAAACGGGCAACAGGTCTACCAAGCTGCGGACACCAGGTCTACCCAGGGCATGCTGCGGACACCAGGTCTACCAACTCAATGCTGCGGACAACAGGTCTACCCAGCCATGAAACGGGCAACAGGTCTACCAAGCTGCGGACACCAGGTCTACCCACGGCTTGCTGCGGACACCAGGTCTACCCAGCCATGAAACGGGCAACAGGTCTACCAAGCTGCGGACACCAGGTCTACCCAGGGCATGCTGCGGACACCAGGTCTACCCACGGCTTGCTGCGGACAACAGGTCTACCCACTCCAAGCTGCGGACACCAGGTCTAACTACTCCATTACGCGGACAACAGGTCTACCCACTCCATGCGGCGGACAACATGTCTACCCGCTCCATGCTGCGGACACCAGGTCTGCCCACGCCGTGATGCGGACCACAGGTCTACCTTCGCCATGCTGCACGCAGCCCGGGTCGCACCGGAGCTAGGTAGACCCGGTCGCCGCGGCCGTCGCAGCGCCCTCGCCCTCGACGGCGGACCCACGCCGCCGGTCCCGGAGGCGGGTAGACCTGGTCGCCGCGGCCACGGCGGCCGCCCATCCCGGAGCCCAGTAGACCTGGCCGCCGCGGGACCGGCCAAGTTTCCCGGAGTCGTGTAGACCTGGTCGTCGCGGCCACGGCCGCCGCCGCTGCGCCTTCGCCGGCGACGGCGGTCCCACGCCACCGGCCCCGGAGCCGCGTCGACCTGGCCGCCGCGGGACGGGCCACGTTTCGCGGATCCGGGTAGACGAGGCATCCTTGTACCATCTCGGAGCCGGGGAAACCCCACAGCCTCTTAACGCTCCGGAGCCCAAGTGCTCCAGCAGCCTTGCCCCGCCCGGCAGAATCGATTTCAAGACCAAGACATATTTTCGACAACATTTTATTTCATCATTTCATTTCATTTCATTTCTTTTCATTTCATTTTATTATTTTATTTTATTTCGTTTTGTTTTGTTTTGTTTTGATTTGATTTGATTTGTTTCATTTCCTCTTTGCCTTTTTTGAATGATTGCCTCTTCTATTTACTCGGAAAGAAAATCTTTTCCGGAAAACAAAACTCTTGCCAAATCTTATTTGTGATCCCTTTGGGCCCACAGCCGAGCTGACGGAGGGCCTGTGCCCGGTTCTCGCCCTGCTGACACACTGACCCCCCCAAACGGCGTCCTCCCTACCCCACGCCTCCTCCCCCGTCCCCCAGAGACCCTACCTACAGAGCCCCCCCCCACCACAAAACAGAACCTCACGGGCCGCAGCACAGCCAGGGGAAGCACGTACGTGCAGCGAAACTCGGCCCAAAGCCGCCGCGCCCTGGCACAACTCGCCCTGCCCCTTCCCGCCCCACGGAGGCGGCTGCATCGAGGCGACCGGCGCCGCCGTCGGCAAGCGGGTGGCCGCTTTCGGGCCGGTTCTTCCGCGGAAGGTCTGCAGAGCTCTTGGGGCCTCGGCGCGGGTTTGGGGGGCCGTGAGGGCTCGCTGTCGAGGCGCCCGGGGCCGGCACGAAGCCGCCTGCCCTCTCCCTGTCCCTGCCCCGTCTTCCGCAGCCACCCATTAACGCTGGGGGCGAGCCCGCCCTCCGCCATCAACCTCCCATGCAGCGCTTTCAGACTTTCCCCGCCCCTGCCCATTGTCGGCTGGGGGCGCCCTGCCCCCCGCCGTCAGCCTCCCTGGCAGCGCTTTCAGACTCTCTCGGGCCCCTGCCCATTGTCGGCTGGGGGCGCCCCGCCCCCCGCCCTCAGCCTCCCTGGCAGCGCTTTCAGACTGCCTCGGGCCCTGCCCATTGTCGGTTGGGGGCGCCCCGCCCCCCGCCCTCAGCCTCCCTGGCAGCGCTTTCAGACTGCCTCGGGCCCTGCCCATTGTCGGTTGGGGGCGACCCCGCCCTCCGCCATCAGCCTCCCTGGCAGCGCTTTCAGACTGCCTCGGGCCCTGCCCATTGTCGGTTGGGGGCGACCCCGCCCTCCGCCATCAGCCTCCCTGGCAGCACTTTCAGCCTCTTCCTGCCCCCGCCCACGGTCCCACCGGGCAGTTTACACGGCGGCGGCGGGAGGCTGATGCCGAGGTCGGCAGGCGGAGAGCCTGGTGCACAAGCAGGGATGGCGGCGGGATGATTGGCGCCGTCTGTCCCTGGTCAAAGAAGCTCTCTGTTCAGCTTTCTCGGAGCCTTTTGCTTTGGTGGCGTTCCTTCCTCCTCCGCCCCGGCGCCGCTCAAGCCTGCGGCAGGGCGGCAGCGCGGCGGGTGGGCGGCCGGGGGGAGGGGGGAGGGGGGGGGGAGGGAGGGAGCGCGCGAGCGAGCGAGCGAGCGAGCGCGCTGCAGAAATGAAGCCCGGAGCAGGGCCGCGGTCCATTCGAGCACGGGGAGGGGGCGCGACAACGCTGCCTGCTCCTGTCGGGGAGCGCTTGGGGAAGTGGGGTGCCGGCACCATGACGGCGGAGCGGACAGGGGCCGCGGCTGGGGAAGAGGCCGGCGGAGCTCGCCAGTGGATGCTGGCGCACGGAGCCGGCAGGGACACCTGGGCACGGCTGGGACCGAAAGTCGCCCGCCTTCACGCCCCGCCTTTCGCCGGGGGGAAGAAGACGCGAGAGCAGGGCTGCCTGCTGGGCTGCCAGTGCCCGCGGTCATGCCGGACGTGCAGGCCGACCGCCGAAGGCGTGCTCGCCGCTGCAGAGACGACAAGGGGGCCGCGCGTCCGATGGAAGAGACGGGGCGCCATCGCGCGGCGGCCGGGCTGCAAGGCCGGCCGACGGTAACAGGACTACCACGCCGCGGGTGGCCAGAGACAAAGACCGGCCGAGGGCAACAGGTCTACCCAGCATTATGCCGGCCGGTACCAGGGCCGGCCGAGGGCAACAGGTCTACCCAGCATTAGGCCAGCCGGAAAGACGGCCGGCCGAGGGCAACAGGTCTACCCAGCATTCGGCCGTCAGGTACAAAGGCCGGCCGAGGGCAACAGGTCTACCCAGCATTCGGCTGGCCGGTAACACGGCCGGCCGAGGGCAACAGGTCTACCCAGCATTCGGCCGTCAGGTACAAAGGCCGGCCGAGGGCAACAGGTCTACCCAGCATTAGGCCGCCACGTCCAAAGGCCGGCCGAGGGCAACAGGTCTACCCAGCATTAGGCCGCCACGTCCAAAGGCCGGCCGAGGGCAACAGGTCTACCCAGCATTCGGCCACCACGTACAAAGGCCGGCCGAGGGCAACAGGTCTACCCAGCATTCGGCTGGCCGGTAACACGGCGGGCCGAGGGCAACAGGTCTACCCAGCATTAGGCCGGCCGGTAACACTGCCGGCCGAGGGCAACAGGTCTACCCAGCATTCGGCCGCCACGTCCAAAGGCCGGCCGAGGGCAACAGGTCTACCCAGCATTAGGCCGCCACGTCCAAAGGCCGGCCGAGGGCAACAGGTCTACCCAGCATTCGGCCGCCACGTCCAAAGGCCGGCCGAGGGCAACAGGTCTACCCAGCATTAGGCCGGCCGGTAACACGGCCGGCCGAGGGCAACAGGTCTACCCAGCATTAGGCCGCCACGTCCAAAGGCCGGCCGAGGGCAACAGGTCTACCCAGCATTCGGCCGCCACGTCCAAAGGCCGGCCGAGGGCAACAGGTCTACCCAGCATTCGGCCGCCACGTCCAAAGGCCGGCCGAGGGCAACAGGTCTACCCAGCATTCGGCCGCCACG
>NW_028276076.1:165000-207500 GCF_052056855.1 Sturnus vulgaris | reverse complement strand
CCGGGGGCCCTTTCCGACGCGACCCGAAAAGCCTCATCGATCGGACGGGGACAGAAAGAAAAGCAGCCGCGGGGCAACGGGGAGCCCCCGCGGCCGCGGGTTCCTGGGACAACGGCAACGGAGCAGGGCTCCAACATGCGTGCGAGCGGGACAACGTCCCCGAGAGGCCCTCCCTTGGCGCCGCCGAGCCTCCCCGACGCTCCCTAGGCCCCCGACGCCCGGCGGGCCGCTTGCAACCTTCGGGATCGATCACGCAGCAGAGGAAGAGAGCGGGGGGTGCCGCCACCCGCCCGCGGGCCGCAAGACAACGGAAAACGGAGCAGCTGCCACCGACCACGCCGGCGGCCACCGGCTTTCGCCCGCCTCGCAGCGATCGGCTTCCCACCCGGAAAAAAAGCCGGGGGGAAGGGCAAGCCACCGCACCAAAAAAAAACTAAAAAAAAAAAGCACGCCATGCGTCGCACGACCCGTGCTAGCCACGGGGGGTCACGAGCCAGGGGTGGGGGCGAGAACGCGCCTCTCAACTCCTCCCGTAAAACCCCTCCAACCACCGGACATACGGTCTCTTTTCTCACTCGCCAACACAGCCAGCCCTTCTCTCTCGCCTTTCGCTTTCGCTTCGGTGGCGGCCCGTGACCCTTCGTCAGCGCGCGCTTCTCGGTGCCGCGGCTTAGGGCCGCGAGAGAAAAAGAACGGAGGCCGGGCGGGCACCCCCACACTGCCCCGCACACCGGCACGCTTTAATAAAAAAGAACGGAGCCGCTCGCAAAACCCAGCCCCCGCCGGCAACGGCAACCACGGCAGCCGGGGCAGGCCAGACACCACGGGCCGCCCCGGCACGGTGCCTCGATCGCGCCCGGCCGATACCGAGAAAGGGCGAGGCGCCGCCGCCCCGCCCACGACACACTCTCGGGGGCTCACTCGCTCGCTCGCTCTCTGTTGGGTTGCGGGGTCCGTCCTGGGGGGGGGGACACGGCCGGCCACCGCGGCCGACCGCCGCCCCGGAAAAATTCTGCCCGCTACACGCGGGTCCCCGGCTTAGGGCCGAGGAAGGGGGGACGACTTCAACAACACACGGCAGGGCCGGACACTCCCGTCACCGAGCCCCCCCTTCGCAGGCAAGCAAGCGAAGCCGAGAGGCGAGGCCACACGCCCCACTGCATGTCCCCCGCTGCCCTTTCGATACGGACACAACTCTGGCAACACAGGTCGGGAGCGGGAAACGAGGCGCAGCCAACCTCGGCCAAGCGAGCCACGCCCGGGGGGCTCTCGGGGAGGGGGGCCAGGGAAAGCCGGGCAGGCTCAACACAACCCGGGCCGGCCCCACAGAAATCCAGCCCCGGCTGCCGGCCACCAGCGTGCACCGGGACCGACAGCCGAAGAAATGCCGCACCCGGCGAGCGGGCGGGGCCCCCGGCTTAAGGCCGGGCAGAAAAGGGGCGAGGCGCCGCCGCCATCGCCCGCCACCATCCCCGGGGGAGCGAGCAGGCGCCCGGCTCCCCGTTGTCACGAAACCGGCAGCAGCCGGGCCGGAGCGGGACACACTCGCGGCTTTCTCGCCCTCTCTCTGGGGCCTTTTCCTCTCGCTTCTCCCCCGCCTGGAACAACGCAGCCTCGCCTGGGCCGGGGAGCGCGGTGGCTCTACGGATCGCATCGCTCTCTCTGGGGGCTTTCTCGCTTCTCCCCGGACTGAACACGCAGCCTCGGCCTGGGCCGGGGAGCGGCTCTCGGATCGCATCGGTCTCTCTGGGGGCTTTCTCTCGCTTCTCCCCCGACTGAGCACGCAAGCCTCGCCTGGGCCGGGGAGCGGCTCTCGGATCGCATCGGTCTCTCTCTCTGGGCTAACCTGTCCCAGTCGAACTGGGTAAGACGGGAAGCCGGACGAAGCCACGCGACTCGCCCCGACATCGGCGGTGTTCTTCTGGCCCTGGCGACCGCACGCGCGTCCGCCCTTCTCCGCCACGGACACAGGCACGGCAACAGCCTGTGGGGATACGGCCCGTCACCTCGTTCCCATAATACGGACAGATGGCCCGAAGCGGCGGAGGCCGGAAAGAGAACCGATGTACGTGACCGAGGGGGCGCAGTGGCGCACGCCGCCTTCTACGATGACATAAGCCGGAGGCAGCGAGAAACAGCGACCCCTTGGAGTACTTCCAGGCCGGCGGCGGACAACAGGTCTACCAGCCATGAAACGGGCAACAGGTCTACCGACGGCTTGCTGCGGACAACAGGTCTACCCAGCCATGAACGGGCAACAGGTCTACCAAGCTGCGGACACCAGGTCTACCCAGGGGCATGCTGCGGACACCAGGTCTACCCACGGCTTGCTGCGGACAACAGGTCTACCCAGCTGCGGACAACAGGTCTACCCAGGGCATGAAACGGGCAACAGGTCTACCAAGCTGCGGACACCAGGTCTACCCAGGCATGCTGCGGACACCAGGTCTACCCACCGGCTTGCTGCGGACAACAGGTCTACCCAGCCATGAAACGGGGCAACAGGTCTACCAAGCTGCGGACACCAGGTCTACCCAGGGCATGCTGCGGACACCAGGTCTACCCACGGCTTGCTGCGGACACCAGGTCTACCCAGCCATGAAACGGGCAACAGGTCTACCAAGCTGGCGGACACCAGGTCTACCCAGGGCATGCTGCGGACACCAGGTCTACCCACTCAATGCTGCGGACAACAGGTCTACCCAGCCATGAAACGGGCAACAGGTCTACCAAGCTGCGGACACCAGGTCTACCCAGGGCATGCTGCGGACACCAGGTCTACCCAGCCATGAAACGGGCAACAGGTCTACTCACGGCTTGCTGCGGACAACAGGTCTACCCAGCCATGAAACGGGCAACAGGTCTACCAAGCTGCGGACAACAGGTCTACCCAGGGCATGCTGCGGACACCAGGTCTACCCACTCAATGCTGCGGACAACAGGTCTACCCAGGCATGAATCGGGCAACAGGTCTACCAAGCTCCGGACACCAGGTCTACCCACGGCTTGCTGCGGACAACAGGTCTACCCAGCCATGAAACGGGCAACAGGTCTACCAAGCTGCGGACAACAGGTCTACCCAGGGCATGCTGCGGACACCAGGTCTACCCACTCAATGCTGCGGACAACAGGTCTACCCAGGCATGAATCGGGCAACAGGTCTACCAAGCTCCGGACACCAGGTCTACCCACGGCTTGCTGCGGACACCAGGTCTACCCAGCCATGAAACGGGCAACAGGTCTACCAAGCTGCGGACACCAGGTCTACCCAGGGCATGCTGCGGACACCAGGTCTACCCACGGCTTGCTGCGGACACCAGGTCTACCCAGCCATGAAACGGGCAACAGGTCTACCAAGCTGCGGACACCAGGTCTACCCAGGGCATGCTGCGGACACCAGGTCTACCCACGGCTTGCTGCGGACACCAGGTCTACCCAGCCATGAACGGGCAACAGGTCTACCAAGCTGCGGACACCAGGTCTACCCAGGGCATGCTGCGGACACCAGGTCTACCCACGGCTTGCTGCGGACAACAGGTCTACCCAGCTGCGGGACAACAGGTCTACCCAGGGCATGAAACGGGCAACAGGTCTACCAAGCTGCGGACACCAGGTCTACCCAGGGCATGCTGCGGACACCAGGTCTACCACGGCTTGCTGCGGACAACAGGTCTACCAGCCATGAAACGGGCAACAGGTCTACCAAGCTGCGGACACCAGGTCTACCCAGGGCATGCTGCGGACACCAGGTCTACCCACGGCTTGCTGCGGACAACAGGTCTACCCAGCCATGAAACGGGCAACAGGTCTACCAAGCTGCGGACACCAGGTCTACCCAGGGCATGCTGCGGACACCAGGTCTACCCACGGCTTGCTGCGGACAACAGGTCTACCCAGCATGAAACGGGCAACAGGTCTACCAAGCTGCGGACACCAGGTCTACCCAGGCATGCTGCGGACACCAGGTCTACCCAGCCATGAAACGGGCAACAGGTCTACTCACGGCTTGCTGCGGACACCAGGTCTACCCAGCCATGAAACGGGCAACAGGTCTACCAAGCTGCGGACAACAGGTCTACCCAGGCATGCTGCGGACACCAGGTCTACCCACTCAATGCTGCGGACAACAGGTCTACCCAGGCATGAATCGGCAACAGGTCTACCAAGCTCCGGACACCAGGTCTACCCACGGCTTGCTGCGGACAACAGGTCTACCCAGCCATGAAACGGGCAACAGGTCTACCAAGCTGCGGACACCAGGTCTACCCAGGGCATGCTGCGGACACCAGGTCTACCCACTCAATGCTGCGGACAACAGGTCTACCCCAGGCATGAATCGGGCAACAGGTCTACCAAGCTCCGGACACCAGGTCTACCCACGGCTTGCTGCGGACACCAGGTCTACCCAGCCATGAAACGGGCAACAGGTCTACCAAGGCTGCGGACACCAGGTCTACCCAGGGCATGCTGCGGACACCAGGTCTACCCACGGCTTGCTGCGGACACCAGGTCTACCCAGCCATGAAACGGGCAACAGGTCTACCAAGCTGCGGACACCAGGTCTACCCAGGGCATGCTGCGGACACCAGGTCTACCCACGGCTTGCTGCGGACACCAGGTCTACCCAGCCATGAAACGGGCAACAGGTCTACCAAGCTGCGGACACCAGGTCTACCCAGGGCATGCTGCGGACACCAGGTCTACCCAGCCATGAAACGGGCAACAGGTCTACTCACGGCTTGCTGCGGACAACAGGTCTACCCAGCCATGAAACGGGCAACAGGTCTACCAAGCTGCGGACAACAGGTCTACCCAGGGCATGCTGCGGACACCAGGTCTACCCACTCAATGCTGCGGACAACAGGTCTACCCAGGCATGAATCGGGCAACAGGTCTACCAAGCTCCGGACACCAGGTCTACCCACGGCTTGCTGCGGACAACAGGTCTACCCAGCCATGAAACGGGCAACAGGTCTACCAAGCTGCGGACACCCAGGTCTACCCAGGGCATGCTGCGGACACCAGGTCTACCCAGCCATGAAACGGGCAACAGGTCTACTCACGGCTTGCTGCGGACAACCAGGTCTACCCAGCCATGAAACGGGCAACAGGTCTACCAAGCTGCGGACACCAGGTCTACCCAGGGCATGCTGCGGACACCAGGTCTACCCACTCAATGCTGCGGACAACAGGTCTACCCAGGCATGAATCGGGCAACAGGTCTACCAAGCTCCGGACACCAGGTCTACCCACGGCTTGCTGCGGACAACAGGTCTACCCAGCCATGAAACGGGCAACAGGTCTACCAAGCTGCGGACACCAGGTCTACCCAGGGCATGCTGCGGACACCAGGTCTACCCAGCCATGAAACGGGCAACAGGTCTACTCACGCTTGCTGCGGACACCCAGGTCTACCCAGCCATGAAACGGGCAACAGGTCTACCAAGCTGCGGACACCAGGTCTACCCAGGGCATGCTGCGGACACCAGGTCTACCCACTCAATGCTGCGGACAACAGGTCTACCCAGGCATGAATCGGGCAACAGGTCTACCAAGCTCCGGACACCAGGTCTACCCACGGCTTGCTGCGGACAACAGACATGAAACGGGCAACAGGTCTACCAAGCTGCGGACACCAGGTCTACCCAGGGCATGCTGCGGACACCAGGTCTACCCACGGCTTGCTGCGGACACCAGGTCTACCCAGCCATGAAACGGGCAACAGGTCTACCAAGCTGCGGACACCAGGTCTACCCAGGGCATGCTGCGGACACCAGGTCTACCCAGCCATGAAACGGGCAACAGGTCTACTCACGGCTTGCTGCGGACAACAGGTCTACCCAGCCATGAAACGGGCAACAGGTCTACCAAGCTGCGGACAACAGGTCTACCCAGGGCATGCTGCGGACACCAGGTCTACCCACTCAATGCTGCGGACAACAGGTCTACCCAGGCATGAATCGGGCAACAGGTCTACCAAGCTCCGGACACCAGGTCTACCCACGGCTTGCTGCGGACAACAGGTCTACCCAGCCATGAAACGGGCAACAGGTCTACCAAGCTGCGGACACCAGGTCTACCCAGGGCATGCTGCGGACACCAGGTCTACCCAGCCATGAAACGGGCAACAGGTCTACTCACGGCTTGCTGCGGACAACAGGTCTACCCAGCCATGAAACGGGCAACAGGTCTACCAAGCTGCGGACACCAGGTCTACCCAGGGCATGCTGCGGACACCAGGTCTACCCACTCAATGCTGCGGACAACAGGTCTACCCAGGCATGAATCGGGCAACAGGTCTACCAAGCTCCGGACACCAGGTCTACCCACGGCTTGCTGCGGACAACAGGTCTACCCAGCCATGAAACGGGCAACAGGTCTACCAAGCTGCGGACACCAGGTCTACCCAGGGCATGCTGCGGACACCAGGTCTACCCAGCCATGAAACGGGCAACAGGTCTACTCACGGCTTGCTGCGGACACCAGGTCTACCCAGCCATGAAACGGGCAACAGGTCTACCAAGCTGCGGACACCAGGTCTACCCAGGGCATGCTGCGGACACCAGGTCTACCCAGCCATGAAACGGGCAACAGGTCTACTCACGGCTTGCTGCGGACACCAGGTCTACCCAGCCATGAAACGGGCAACAGGTCTACCAAGCTGCGGACACCAGGTCTACCCAGGGCATGCTGCGGACACCAGGTCTACCCACGGCTTGCTGCGGACAACAGGTCTACCCAGGCATGAATCGGGCAACAGGTCTACCAAGCTGCGGACACCAGGTCTACCCAGGGCATGCTGCGGACACCAGGTCTACCCACGGCTTGCTGCGGACAACAGGTCTACCAACTCAATGCTGCGGACACCAGGTCTACCCAGCCATGAAACGGGCAACAGGTCTACCAAGCTGCGGACACCAGGTCTACCCAGGGCATGCTGCGGACACCAGGTCTACCCAGCCATGAAACGGGCAACAGGTCTACCAAGCTGCGGACACCAGGTCTACCCAGCCATGAAACGGGCAACAGGTCTACTCACTCAATGCTGCGGACACCAGGTCTACCCAGCCATGAAACGGGCAACAGGTCTACCAACTCAATGCTGCGGACAACAGGTCTACCCAGCCATGAAACGGGCAACAGGTCTACCAAGCTGCGGACACCAGGTCTACCCACTCAATGCTGCGGACAACAGGTCTACCCAGGCATGAATCGGGCAACAGGTCTACCAAGCTGCGGACACCAGGTCTACCCACGGCTTGCTGCGGACACCAGGTCTACCCAGCCATGAAACGGGCAACAGGTCTACCAAGCTGCGGACACCAGGTCTACCCAGGGCATGCTGCGGACACCAGGCCTACCCAGCCATGAAACGGGCAACAGGTCTACCAAGCTGCGGACAACAGGTCTACCCAGGGCATGCTGCGGACAACAGGTCTACCCAGCCATGAAACGGGCAACAGGTCTACTCACGGCTTGCTGCGGACACCAGGTCTACCCAGCCATGAAACGGGCAACAGGTCTACCAAGCTGCGGACACCAGGTCTACCCAGGGCATGCTGCGGACACCAGGTCTACCCACGGCTTGCTGCGGACACCAGGTCTACCCAGCCATGAAACGGGCAACAGGTCTACCAGGCTGCGGACACCAGGTCTACCCAGGGCATGCTGCGGACACCAGGTCTACCCACGGCTTGCTGCGGACAACAGGTCTACCCAGCCATGAAACGGGCAACAGGTCAACCAAGCTGCGGACACCAGGTCTACCCAGGGCATGCTGCGGACACCAGGTCTACCCAGCCATGAAACGGGCAACAGGTCTACTCACGGCTTGCTGCGGACACCAGGTCTACCCAGCCATGAAACGGGCAACAGGTCTACCAAGCTGCGGACACCAGGTCTACCCAGGGCATGCTGCGGACACCAGGTCTACCCACGGCTTGCTGCGGACAACAGGTCTACCCAGGCATGAATCGGGCAACAGGTCTACCAAGCTCCGGACACCAGGTCTACCCACGGCTTGCTGCGGACAACAGGTCTACCCAGCCATGAAACGGGCAACAGGTCTACCCACTCAATGCTGCGGACAACAGGTCTACCCAGCCATGAAACGGGCAACAGGTCTACCAAGCTGCGGACACCAGGTCTACCCAGGGCATGCTGCGGACACCAGGTCTACCCAGCCATGAAACGGGCAACAGGTCTACTCACGGCTTGCAGCGGACAACAGGTCTACCCAGCCATGAAACGGGCAACAGGTCTACCAAGCTGCGGACACCAGGTCTACCCAGGGCATGCTGCGGACACCAGGTCTACCCAGCCATGAAACGGGCAACAGGTCTACTCACGGCTTGCTGCGGACACCAGGTCTACCCAGCCATGAAACAGGCAACAGGTCTACCAAGCTGCGGACACCAGGTCTACCCAGCCATGAAACGGGCAACAGGTCTACCAAGCTGCGGACACCAGGTCTACCCAGGGCATGCTGCGGACACCAGGTCTACCAACTCAATGCTGCGGACAACAGGTCTACCCAGCCATGAAACGGGCAACAGGTCTACCAAGCTGCGGACACCAGGTCTACCCAGGGCATGCTGCGGACACCAGGTCTACCAACTCAATGCTGCGGACACCAGGTCTACCCAGCCATGAAACGGGCAACAGGTCTACCAACTCAATGCTGCGGGCAACAGGTCTACCCAGGCATGAATCGGGCAACAGGTCTACCAAGCTGCGGACACCAGGTCTACCCAGGGCATGCTGCGGACACCAGGTCTACCCAGCCATGAAACGGGCAACAGGTCTACTCACGGCTTGCTGCGGACACCAGGTCTACCCAGCCATGAAACGGGCAACAGGTCTACCAAGCTGCGGACAACAGGTCTACCCAGGGCATGCTGCGGACACCAGGTCTACCCACTCAATGCTGCGGACAACAGGTCTACCCAGGCATGAATCGGGCAACAGGTCTACCAAGCTCCGGACACCAGGTCTACCCACGGCTTGCTGCGGACAACAGGTCTACCCAGCCATGAAACGGGCAACAGGTCTACCAAGCTGCGGACAACAGGTCTACCCAGGGCATGCTGCGGACACCAGGTCTACCCACTCAATGCTGCGGACAACAGGTCTACCCAGGCATGAATCGGGCAACAGGTCTACCAAGCTCCGGACACCAGGTCTACCCACGGCTTGCTGCGGACACCAGGTCTACCCAGCCATGAAACGGGCAACAGGTCTACCAAGCTGCGGACACCAGGTCTACCCAGGGCATGCTGCGGACACCAGGTCTACCCACGGCTTGCTGCGGACACCAGGTCTACCCAGCCATGAAACGGGCAACAGGTCTACCAAGCTGCGGACACCAGGTCTACCCAGGGCATGCTGCGGACACCAGGTCTACCCACGGCTTGCTGCGGACACCAGGTCTACCCAGCCATGAAACGGGCAACAGGTCTACCAAGCTGCGGACACCAGGTCTACCCAGGGCATGCTGCGGACACCAGGTCTACCCACGGCTTGCTGCGGACAACAGGTCTACCCAGCTGCGGACAACAGGTCTACCCAGGGCATGAAACGGGCAACAGGTCTACCAAGCTGCGGACACCAGGTCTACCCAGGGCATGCTGCGGACACCAGGTCTACCCACGGCTTGCTGCGGACAACAGGTCTACCCAGCCATGAAACGGGCAACAGGTCTACCAAGCTGCGGACACCAGGTCTACCCAGGGCATGCTGCGGACACCAGGTCTACCCACGGCTTGCTGCGGACACCAGGTCTACCCAGCCATGAAACGGGCAACAGGTCTACCAAGCTGCGGACACCAGGTCTACCCAGGGCATGCTGCGGACACCAGGTCTACCCACGGCTTGCTGCGGACAACAGGTCTACCCAGCCATGAAACGGGCAACAGGTCTACCAAGCTGCGGACACCAGGTCTACCCAGGGCATGCTGCGGACACCAGGTCTACCCAGCCATGAAACGGGCAACAGGTCTACTCACGGCTTGCTGCGGACACCAGGTCTACCCAGCCATGAAACGGGCAACAGGTCTACCAAGCTGCGGACAACAGGTCTACCCAGGGCATGCTGCGGACACCAGGTCTACCCACTCAATGCTGCGGACAACAGGTCTACCCAGGCATGAATCGGGCAACAGGTCTACCAAGCTCCGGACACCAGGTCTACCCACGGCTTGCTGCGGACAACAGGTCTACCCAGCCATGAAACGGGCAACAGGTCTACCAAGCTGCGGACACCAGGTCTACCCAGGGCATGCTGCGGACACCAGGTCTACCCACTCAATGCTGCGGACAACAGGTCTACCCAGGCATGAATCGGGCAACAGGTCTACCAAGCTCCGGACACCAGGTCTACCCACGGCTTGCTGCGGACACCAGGTCTACCCAGCCATGAAACGGGCAACAGGTCTACCAAGCTGCGGACACCAGGTCTACCCAGGGCATGCTGCGGACACCAGGTCTACCCACGGCTTGCTGCGGACACCAGGTCTACCCAGCCATGAAACGGGCAACAGGTCTACCAAGCTGCGGACACCAGGTCTACCCAGGGCATGCTGCGGACACCAGGTCTACCCACGGCTTGCTGCGGACACCAGGTCTACCCAGCCATGAAACGGGCAACAGGTCTACCAAGCTGCGGACACCAGGTCTACCCAGGGCATGCTGCGGACACCAGGTCTACCCAGCCATGAAACGGGCAACAGGTCTACTCACGGCTTGCTGCGGACAACAGGTCTACCCAGCCATGAAACGGGCAACAGGTCTACCAAGCTGCGGACAACAGGTCTACCCAGGGCATGCTGCGGACACCAGGTCTACCCACTCAATGCTGCGGACAACAGGTCTACCCAGGCATGAATCGGGCAACAGGTCTACCAAGCTCCGGACACCAGGTCTACCCACGGCTTGCTGCGGACAACAGGTCTACCCAGCCATGAAACGGGCAACAGGTCTACCAAGCTGCGGACACCAGGTCTACCCAGGGCATGCTGCGGACACCAGGTCTACCCAGCCATGAAACGGGCAACAGGTCTACTCACGGCTTGCTGCGGACACCAGGTCTACCCAGCCATGAAACGGGCAACAGGTCTACCAAGCTGCGGACACCAGGTCTACCCAGGGCATGCTGCGGACACCAGGTCTACCCACTCAATGCTGCGGACAACAGGTCTACCCAGGCATGAATCGGGCAACAGGTCTACCAAGCTCCGGACACCAGGTCTACCCACGGCTTGCTGCGGACAACAGGTCTACCCAGCCATGAAACGGGCAACAGGTCTACCAAGCTGCGGACACCAGGTCTACCCAGGGCATGCTGCGGACACCAGGTCTACCCAGCCATGAAACGGGCAACAGGTCTACTCACGGCTTGCTGCGGACACCAGGTCTACCCAGCCATGAAACGGGCAACAGGTCTACCAAGCTGCGGACACCAGGTCTACCCAGGGCATGCTGCGGACACCAGGTCTACCCACTCAATGCTGCGGACAACAGGTCTACCCAGGCATGAATCGGGCAACAGGTCTACCAAGCTCCGGACACCAGGTCTACCCACGGCTTGCTGCGGACAACAGGTCTACCCAGCCATGAAACGGGCAACAGGTCTACCAAGCTGCGGACACCAGGTCTACCCAGGGCATGCTGCGGACACCAGGTCTACCCACGGCTTGCTGCGGACACCAGGTCTACCCAGCCATGAAACGGGCAACAGGTCTACCAAGCTGCGGACACCAGGTCTACCCAGGGCATGCTGCGGACACCAGGTCTACCCAGCCATGAAACGGGCAACAGGTCTACTCACGGCTTGCTGCGGACACCAGGTCTACCCAGCCATGAAACGGGCAACAGGTCTACCAAGCTGCGGACAACAGGTCTACCCAGGGCATGCTGCGGACACCAGGTCTACCCACTCAATGCTGCGGACAACAGATCTACCCAGGCATGAATCGGGCAACAGGTCTACCAAGCTCCGGACACCAGGTCTACCCACGGCTTGCTGCGGACAACAGGTCTACCCAGCCATGAAACAGGCAACAGGTCTACCAAGCTGCGGACACCAGGTCTACCCAGGGCATGCTGCGGACACCAGGTCTACCCAGCCATGAAACGGGCAACAGGTCTACTCACGGCTTGCTGCGGACAACAGGTCTACCCAGCCATGAAACGGGCAACAGGTCTACCAAGCTGCGGACACCAGGTCTACCCAGGGCATGCTGCGGACACCAGGTCTACCCACTCAATGCTGCGGACAACAGGTCTACCCAGGCATGAATCGGGCAACAGGTCTACCAAGCTCCGGACACCAGGTCTACCCACGGCTTGCTGCGGACAACAGGTCTACCCAGCCATGAAACGGGCAACAGGTCTACCAAGCTGCGGACACCAGGTCTACCCAGGGCATGCTGCGGACACCAGGTCTACCCAGCCATGAAACGGGCAACAGGTCTACTCACGGCTTGCTGCGGACACCAGGTCTACCCAGCCATGAAACGGGCAACAGGTCTACCAAGCTGCGGACACCAGGTCTACCCAGGGCATGCTGCGGACACCAGGTCTACCCAGCCATGAAACGGGCAACAGGTCTACTCACGGCTTGCTGCGGACACCAGGTCTACCCAGCCATGAAACGGGCAACAGGTCTACCAAGCTGCGGACACCAGGTCTACCCAGGGCATGCTGCGGACACCAGGTCTACCCACGGCTTGCTGCGGACAACAGGTCTACCCAGGCATGAATCGGGCAACAGGTCTACCAAGCTGCGGACACCAGGTCTACCCAGGGCATGCTGCGGACACCAGGTCTACCCACGGCTTGCTGCGGACAACAGGTCTACCAACTCAATGCTGCGGACACCAGGTCTACCCAGCCATGAAACGGGCAACAGGTCTACCAAGCTGCGGACACCAGGTCTACCCAGGGCATGCTGCGGACACCAGGTCTACCCAGCCATGAAACGGGCAACAGGTCTACCAAGCTGCGGACACCAGGTCTACCCAGCCATGAAACGGGCAACAGGTCTACTCACTCAATGCTGCGGACACCAGGTCTACCCAGCCATGAAACGGGCAACAGGTCTACCAACTCAATGCTGCGGACAACAGGTCTACCCAGCCATGAAACGGGCAACAGGTCTACCAAGCTGCGGACACCAGGTCTACCCACTCAATGCTGCGGACAACAGGTCTACCCAGGCATGAATCGGGCAACAGGTCTACCAAGCTGCGGACACCAGGTCTACCCACGGCTTGCTGCGGACACCAGGTCTACCCAGCCATGAAACGGGCAACAGGTCTACCAAGCTGCGGACACCAGGTCTACCCAGGGCATGCTGCGGACACCAGGCCTACCCAGCCATGAAACGGGCAACAGGTCTACCAAGCTGCGGACAACAGGTCTACCCAGGGCATGCTGCGGACAACAGGTCTACCCAGCCATGAAACGGGCAACAGGTCTACTCACGGCTTGCTGCGGACACCAGGTCTACCCAGCCATGAAACGGGCAACAGGTCTACCAAGCTGCGGACACCAGGTCTACCCAGGGCATGCTGCGGACACCAGGTCTACCCACGGCTTGCTGCGGACACCAGGTCTACCCAGCCATGAAACGGGCAACAGGTCTACCAGGCTGCGGACACCAGGTCTACCCAGGGCATGCTGCGGACACCAGGTCTACCCACGGCTTGCTGCGGACAACAGGTCTACCCAGCCATGAAACGGGCAACAGGTCAACCAAGCTGCGGACACCAGGTCTACCCAGGGCATGCTGCGGACACCAGGTCTACCCAGCCATGAAACGGGCAACAGGTCTACTCACGGCTTGCTGCGGACACCAGGTCTACCCAGCCATGAAACGGGCAACAGGTCTACCAAGCTGCGGACACCAGGTCTACCCAGGGCATGCTGCGGACACCAGGTCTACCCACGGCTTGCTGCGGACAACAGGTCTACCCAGGCATGAATCGGGCAACAGGTCTACCAAGCTCCGGACACCAGGTCTACCCACGGCTTGCTGCGGACAACAGGTCTACCCAGCCATGAAACGGGCAACAGGTCTACCCACTCAATGCTGCGGACAACAGGTCTACCCAGCCATGAAACGGGCAACAGGTCTACCAAGCTGCGGACACCAGGTCTACCCAGGGCATGCTGCGGACACCAGGTCTACCCAGCCATGAAACGGGCAACAGGTCTACTCACGGCTTGCAGCGGACAACAGGTCTACCCAGCCATGAAACGGGCAACAGGTCTACCAAGCTGCGGACACCAGGTCTACCCAGGGCATGCTGCGGACACCAGGTCTACCCAGCCATGAAACGGGCAACAGGTCTACTCACGGCTTGCTGCGGACACCAGGTCTACCCAGCCATGAAACAGGCAACAGGTCTACCAAGCTGCGGACACCAGGTCTACCCAGCCATGAAACGGGCAACAGGTCTACCAAGCTGCGGACACCAGGTCTACCCAGGGCATGCTGCGGACACCAGGTCTACCAACTCAATGCTGCGGACAACAGGTCTACCCAGCCATGAAACGGGCAACAGGTCTACCAAGCTGCGGACACCAGGTCTACCCAGGGCATGCTGCGGACACCAGGTCTACCAACTCAATGCTGCGGACACCAGGTCTACCCAGCCATGAAACGGGCAACAGGTCTACCAACTCAATGCTGCGGGCAACAGGTCTACCCAGGCATGAATCGGGCAACAGGTCTACCAAGCTGCGGACACCAGGTCTACCCACGGCTTGCTGCGGACAACAGGTCTACCCAGGCATGAATCGGGCAACAGGTCTACCAAGCTGCGGACACCAGGTCTACCCACGGCTTGCTGCGGACACCAGGTCTACCCAGCCATGAAACGGGCAACAGGTCTACCAAGCTGCGGACACCAGGTCTACCCAGGGCATGCTGCGGACACCAGGTCTACCCAGCCATGAAACGGGCAACAGGTCTACTCACGGCTTGCTGCGGACACCAGGTCTACCCAGCCATGAAACGGGCAATAGGTCTACCAAGCTGCGGACACCAGGTCTACCCAGGGCATGCTGCGGACACCAGGTCTACCCAGCCATGAAACGGGCAACAGGTCTACTCACGGCTTGCTGCGGACACCAGGTCTACCCAGCCATGAAACGGGCAACAGGTCTACCAAGCTGCGGACACCAGGTCTACCCAGGGCATGCTGCGGACACCAGGTCTACCCACGGCTTGCTGCGGACAACAGGTCTACCCAGCCATGAAACGGGCAAGAGGTCTACCAAGCTGCGGACACCAGGTCTACCCAGGGCATGCTGCGGACACCAGGTCTACCCACGGCTTGCTGCGGACAACAGGTCTACCAACTCAATGCTGCGGACAACAGGTCTACCCAGCCATGAAACGGGCAACAGGTCTACCAAGCTGCGGACACCAGGTCTACCCACGGCTTGCTGCGGACACCAGGTCTACCCAGCCATGAAACGGGCAACAGGTCTACCAAGCTGCGGACACCAGGTCTACCCAGGGCATGCTGCGGACACCAGGTCTACCCAGCCATGAAACGGGCAACAGGTCTACCAAGCTGCGGACACCAGGTCTACCCAGCCATGAAACGGGCAACAGGTCTACTCACTCAATGCTGCGGACACCAGGTCTACCCAGCCATGAAACGGGCAACAGGTCTACCAACTCAATGCTGCGGACAACAGGTCTACCCAGCCATGAAACGGGCAACAGGTCTACCAAGCTGCGGACACCAGGTCTACCCAGGGCATGCTGCGGACACCAGGTCTACCCACTCAATGCTGCGGACAACAGGTCTACCCAGGCATGAATCGGGCAACAGGTCTACCAAGCTCCGGACACCAGGTCTACCCACGGCTTGCTGCGGACAACAGGTCTACCCAGCCATGAAACGGGCAACAGGTCTACCAAGCTGCGGACACCAGGTCTACCCAGGGCATGCTGCGGACACCAGGTCTACCCAGCCATGAAACGGGCAACAGATCTACTCACGGCTTGCTGCGGACAACAGGTCTACCCAGCCATGAAACGGGCAACAGGTCTACTCACGGCTTGCTGCGGACACCAGGTCTACCCAGCCATGAAACAGGCAACAGGTCTACCAAGCTGCGGACACCAGGTCTACCCAGCCATGAAACGGGCAACAGGTCTACCAAGCTGCGGACACCAGGTCTACCCAGGGCATGCTGCGGACACCAGGTCTACCAACTCAATGCTGCGGACAACAGGTCTACCCAGCCATGAAACGGGCAACAGGTCTACCAAGCTGCGGACACCAGGTCTACCCAGGGCATGCTGCGGACACCAGGTCTACCAACTCAATGCTGCGGACACCAGGTCTACCCAGCCATGAAACGGGCAACAGGTCTACCAACTCAATGCTGCGGGCAACAGGTCTACCCAGGCATGAATCGGGCAACAGGTCTACCAAGCTGCGGACACCAGGTCTACCCACGGCTTGCTGCGGACAACAGGTCTACCCAGGCATGAATCGGGCAACAGGTCTACCAAGCTGCGGACACCAGGTCTACCCACGGCTTGCTGCGGACACCAGGTCTACCCAGCCATGAAACGGGCAACAGGTCTACCAAGCTGCGGACACCAGGTCTACCCAGGGCATGCTGCGGACACCAGGTCTACCCAGCCATGAAACGGGCAACAGGTCTACTCACGGCTTGCTGCGGACACCAGGTCTACCCAGCCATGAAACGGGCAATAGGTCTACCAAGCTGCGGACACCAGGTCTACCCAGGGCATGCTGCGGACACCAGGTCTACCCAGCCATGAAACGGGCAACAGGTCTACTCACGGCTTGCTGCGGACACCAGGTCTACCCAGCCATGAAACGGGCAACAGGTCTACCAAGCTGCGGACACCAGGTCTACCCAGGGCATGCTGCGGACACCAGGTCTACCCACGGCTTGCTGCGGACAACAGGTCTACCCAGCCATGAAACGGGCAAGAGGTCTACCAAGCTGCGGACACCAGGTCTACCCAGGGCATGCTGCGGACACCAGGTCTACCCACGGCTTGCTGCGGACAACAGGTCTACCAACTCAATGCTGCGGACAACAGGTCTACCCAGCCATGAAACGGGCAACAGGTCTACCAAGCTGCGGACACCAGGTCTACCCACGGCTTGCTGCGGACACCAGGTCTACCCAGCCATGAAACGGGCAACAGGTCTACCAAGCTGCGGACACCAGGTCTACCCAGGGCATGCTGCGGACACCAGGTCTACCCAGCCATGAAACGGGCAACAGGTCTACCAAGCTGCGGACACCAGGTCTACCCAGCCATGAAACGGGCAACAGGTCTACTCACTCAATGCTGCGGACACCAGGTCTACCCAGCCATGAAACGGGCAACAGGTCTACCAACTCAATGCTGCGGACAACAGGTCTACCCAGCCATGAAACGGGCAACAGGTCTACCAAGCTGCGGACACCAGGTCTACCCAGGGCATGCTGCGGACACCAGGTCTACCCACTCAATGCTGCGGACAACAGGTCTACCCAGGCATGAATCGGGCAACAGGTCTACCAAGCTCCGGACACCAGGTCTACCCACGGCTTGCTGCGGACAACAGGTCTACCCAGCCATGAAACGGGCAACAGGTCTACCAAGCTGCGGACACCAGGTCTACCCAGGGCATGCTGCGGACACCAGGTCTACCCAGCCATGAAACGGGCAACAGGTCTACTCACGGCTTGCTGCGGACAACAGGTCTACCCAGCCATGAAACGGGCAACAGGTCTACCAAGCTGCGGACACCAGGTCTACCCAGGGCATGCTGCGGACACCAGGTCTACCCACTCAATGCTGCGGACAACAGGTCTACCCAGGCATGAATCGGGCAACAGGTCTACCAAGCTCCGGACACCAGGTCTACCCACGGCTTGCTGCGGACAACAGGTCTACCCAGCCATGAAACGGGCAACAGGTCTACCAAGCTGCGGACACCAGGTCTACCCAGGGCATGCTGCGGACACCAGGTCTACCCAGCCATGAAACGGGCAACAGGTCTACTCACGGCTTGCTGCGGACACCAGGTCTACCCAGCCATGAAACGGGCAACAGGTCTACCAAGCTGCGGACACCAGGTCTACCCAGGGCATGCTGCGGACACCAGGTCTACCCAGCCATGAAACGGGCAACAGGTCTACTCACGGCTTGCTGCGGACACCAGGTCTACCCAGCCATGAAACGGGCAACAGGTCTACCAAGCTGCGGACACCAGGTCTACCCAGGGCATGCTGCGGACACCAGGTCTACCCACGGCTTGCTGCGGACAACAGGTCTACCCAGGCATGAATCGGGCAACAGGTCTACCAAGCTGCGGACACCAGGTCTACCCAGGGCATGCTGCGGACACCAGGTCTACCCACGGCTTGCTGCGGACAACAGGTCTACCAACTCAATGCTGCGGACACCAGGTCTACCCAGCCATGAAACGGGCAACAGGTCTACCAAGCTGCGGACACCAGGTCTACCCAGGGCATGCTGCGGACACCAGGTCTACCCAGCCATGAAACGGGCAACAGGTCTACCAAGCTGCGGACACCAGGTCTACCCAGCCATGAAACGGGCAACAGGTCTACTCACTCAATGCTGCGGACACCAGGTCTACCCAGCCATGAAACGGGCAACAGGTCTACCAACTCAATGCTGCGGACAACAGGTCTACCCAGCCATGAAACGGGCAACAGGTCTACCAAGCTGCGGACACCAGGTCTACCCAGGGCATGCTGCGGACACCAGGTCTACCCAGCCATGAAACGGGCAACAGGTCTACTCACGGCTTGCAGCGGACAACAGGTCTACCCAGCCATGAAACGGGCAACAGGTCTACCAAGCTGCGGACACCAGGTCTACCCAGGGCATGCTGCGGACACCAGGTCTACCCACTCAATGCTGCGGACAACAGGTCTACCCAGGCATGAATCGGGCAACAGGTCTACCAAGCTCCGGACACCAGGTCTACCCACGGCTTGCTGCGGACAACAGGTCTACCCAGCCATGAAACGGGCAACAGGTCTACCAAGCTGCGGACACCAGGTCTACCCAGGGCATGCTGCGGACACCAGGTCTACCCAGCCATGAAACGGGCAACAGGTCTACTCACGGCTTGCTGCGGACACCAGGTCTACCCAGCCATGAAACGGGCAACAGGTCTACCAAGCTGCGGACACCAGGTCTACCCAGGGCATGCTGCGGACACCAGGTCTACCCAGCCATGAAACGGGCAACAGGTCTACTCACGGCTTGCTGCGGACACCAGGTCTACCCAGCCATGAAACGGGCAACAGGTCTACCAAGCTGCGGACACCAGGTCTACCCAGGGCATGCTGCGGACACCAGGTCTACCCACGGCTTGCTGCGGACAACAGGTCTACCCAGGCATGAATCGGGCAACAGGTCTACCAAGCTGCGGACACCAGGTCTACCCAGGGCATGCTGCGGACAACAGGTCTACCCACGGCTTGCTGCGGACAACAGGTCTACCAACTCAATGCTGCGGACACCAGGTCTACCCAGCCATGAAACGGGCAACAGGTCTACCAAGCTGCGGACACCAGGTCTACCCAGGGCATGCTGCGGACACCAGGTCTACCCAGCCATGAAACGGGCAACAGGTCTACCAAGCTGCGGACACCAGGTCTACCCAGCCATGAAACGGGCAACAGGTCTACTCACTCAATGCTGCGGACACCAGGTCTACCCAGCCATGAAACGGGCAACAGGTCTACCAACTCAATGCTGCGGACAACAGGTCTACCCAGCCATGAAACGGGCAACAGGTCTACCAAGCTGCGGACACCAGGTCTACCCACTCAATGCTGCGGACAACAGGTCTACCCAGGCATGAATCGGGCAACAGGTCTACCAAGCTGCGGACACCAGGTCTACCCACGGCTTGCTGCGGACACCAGGTCTACCCAGCCATGAAACGGGCAACAGGTCTACCAAGCTGCGGACACCAGGTCTACCCAGGGCATGCTGCGGACACCAGGCCTACCCAGCCATGAAACGGGCAACAGGTCTACCAAGCTGCGGACAACAGGTCTACCCAGGGCATGCTGCGGACAACAGGTCTACCCAGCCATGAAACGGGCAACAGGTCTACTCACGGCTTGCTGCGGACACCAGGTCTACCCAGCCATGAAACGGGCAACAGGTCTACCAAGCTGCGGACACCAGGTCTACCCAGGGCATGCTGCGGACACCAGGTCTACCCACGGCTTGCTGCGGACACCAGGTCTACCCAGCCATGAAACGGGCAACAGGTCTACCAGGCTGCGGACACCAGGTCTACCCAGGGCATGCTGCGGACACCAGGTCTACCCACGGCTTGCTGCGGACAACAGGTCTACCCAGCCATGAAACGGGCAACAGGTCAACCAAGCTGCGGACACCAGGTCTACCCAGGGCATGCTGCGGACACCAGGTCTACCCAGCCATGAAACGGGCAACAGGTCTACTCACGGCTTGCTGCGGACACCAGGTCTACCCAGCCATGAAACGGGCAACAGGTCTACCAAGCTGCGGACACCAGGTCTACCCAGGGCATGCTGCGGACACCAGGTCTACCCACGGCTTGCTGCGGACAACAGGTCTACCCAGGCATGAATCGGGCAACAGGTCTACCAAGCTCCGGACACCAGGTCTACCCACGGCTTGCTGCGGACAACAGGTCTACCCAGCCATGAAACGGGCAACAGGTCTACCCACTCAATGCTGCGGACAACAGGTCTACCCAGCCATGAAACGGGCAACAGGTCTACCAAGCTGCGGACACCAGGTCTACCCAGGGCATGCTGCGGACACCAGGTCTACCCAGCCATGAAACGGGCAACAGGTCTACTCACGGCTTGCAGCGGACAACAGGTCTACCCAGCCATGAAACGGGCAACAGGTCTACCAAGCTGCGGACACCAGGTCTACCCAGGGCATGCTGCGGACACCAGGTCTACCCAGCCATGAAACGGGCAACAGGTCTACTCACGGCTTGCTGCGGACACCAGGTCTACCCAGCCATGAAACAGGCAACAGGTCTACCAAGCTGCGGACACCAGGTCTACCCAGCCATGAAACGGGCAACAGGTCTACCAAGCTGCGGACACCAGGTCTACCCAGGGCATGCTGCGGACACCAGGTCTACCAACTCAATGCTGCGGACAACAGGTCTACCCAGCCATGAAACGGGCAACAGGTCTACCAAGCTGCGGACACCAGGTCTACCCAGGGCATGCTGCGGACACCAGGTCTACCAACTCAATGCTGCGGACACCAGGTCTACCCAGCCATGAAACGGGCAACAGGTCTACCAACTCAATGCTGCGGGCAACAGGTCTACCCAGGCATGAATCGGGCAACAGGTCTACCAAGCTGCGGACACCAGGTCTACCCACGGCTTGCTGCGGACAACAGGTCTACCCAGGCATGAATCGGGCAACAGGTCTACCAAGCTCCGGACACCAGGTCTACCCACGGCTTGCTGCGGACAAAAGGTCTACCCAGCCATGAAACGGGCAACAGGTCTACCAAGCTGCGGACACCAGGTCTACCCAGGGCATGCTGCGGACACCAGGTCTACCCAGCCATGAAACGGGCAACAGGTCTACTCACGGCTTGCTGCGGACACCAGGTCTACCCAGCCATGAAACGGGCAATAGGTCTACCAAGCTGCGGACACCAGGTCTACCCAGGGCATGCTGCGGACACCAGGTCTACCCAGCCATGAAACGGGCAACAGGTCTACTCACGGCTTGCTGCGGACACCAGGTCTACCCAGCCATGAAACGGGCAACAGGTCTACCAAGCTGCGGACACCAGGTCTACCCAGGGCATGCTGCGGACACCAGGTCTACCCACGGCTTGCTGCGGACAACAGGTCTACCCAGCCATGAAACGGGCAAGAGGTCTACCAAGCTGCGGACACCAGGTCTACCCAGGGCATGCTGCGGACACCAGGTCTACCCACGGCTTGCTGCGGACAACAGGTCTACCAACTCAATGCTGCGGACAACAGGTCTACCCAGCCATGAAACGGGCAACAGGTCTACCAAGCTGCGGACACCAGGTCTACCCAGGGCATGCTGCGGACACCAGGTCTACCCAGCCATGAAACGGGCAACAGGTCTACTCACGGCTTGCTGCGGACACCAGGTCTACCCAGCCATGAAACGGGCAATAGGTCTACCAAGCTGCGGACACCAGGTCTACCCAGGGCATGCTGCGGACACCAGGTCTACCCAGCCATGAAACGGGCAACAGGTCTACTCACGGCTTGCTGCGGACACCAGGTCTACCCAGCCATGAAACGGGCAACAGGTCTACCAAGCTGCGGACACCAGGTCTACCCAGGGCATGCTGCGGACACCAGGTCTACCCACGGCTTGCTGCGGACAACAGGTCTACCCAGCCATGAAACGGGCAAGAGGTCTACCAAGCTGCGGACACCAGGTCTACCCAGGGCATGCTGCGGACACCAGGTCTACCCACGGCTTGCTGCGGACAACAGGTCTACCAACTCAATGCTGCGGACAACAGGTCTACCCAGCCATGAAACGGGCAACAGGTCTACCAAGCTGCGGACACCAGGTCTACCCACGGCTTGCTGCGGACACCAGGTCTACCCAGCCATGAAACGGGCAACAGGTCTACCAAGCTGCGGACACCAGGTCTACCCAGGGCATGCTGCGGACACCAGGTCTACCCAGCCATGAAACGGGCAACAGGTCTACCAAGCTGCGGACACCAGGTCTACCCAGCCATGAAACGGGCAACAGGTCTACTCACTCAATGCTGCGGACACCAGGTCTACCCAGCCATGAAACGGGCAACAGGTCTACCAACTCAATGCTGCGGACAACAGGTCTACCCAGCCATGAAACGGGCAACAGGTCTACCAAGCTGCGGACACCAGGTCTACCCAGGGCATGCTGCGGACACCAGGTCTACCCACTCAATGCTGCGGACAACAGGTCTACCCAGGCATGAATCGGGCAACAGGTCTACCAAGCTCCGGACACCAGGTCTACCCACGGCTTGCTGCGGACAACAGGTCTACCCAGCCATGAAACGGGCAACAGGTCTACCAAGCTGCGGACACCAGGTCTACCCAGGGCATGCTGCGGACACCAGGTCTACCCAGCCATGAAACGGGCAACAGGTCTACTCACGGCTTGCTGCGGACAACAGGTCTACCCAGCCATGAAACGGGCAACAGGTCTACCAAGCTGCGGACACCAGGTCTACCCAGGGCATGCTGCGGACACCAGGTCTACCCACTCAATGCTGCGGACAACAGGTCTACCCAGGCATGAATCGGGCAACAGGTCTACCAAGCTCCGGACACCAGGTCTACCCACGGCTTGCTGCGGACAACAGGTCTACCCAGCCATGAAACGGGCAACAGGTCTACCAAGCTGCGGACACCAGGTCTACCCAGGGCATGCTGCGGACACCAGGTCTACCCAGCCATGAAACGGGCAACAGGTCTACTCACGGCTTGCTGCGGACACCAGGTCTACCCAGCCATGAAACGGGCAACAGGTCTACCAAGCTGCGGACACCAGGTCTACCCAGGGCATGCTGCGGACACCAGGTCTACCCAGCCATGAAACGGGCAACAGGTCTACTCACGGCTTGCTGCGGACACCAGGTCTACCCAGCCATGAAACGGGCAACAGGTCTACCAAGCTGCGGACACCAGGTCTACCCAGGGCATGCTGCGGACACCAGGTCTACCCACGGCTTGCTGCGGACAACAGGTCTACCCAGGCATGAATCGGGCAACAGGTCTACCAAGCTGCGGACACCAGGTCTACCCAGGGCATGCTGCGGACACCAGGTCTACCCACGGCTTGCTGCGGACAACAGGTCTACCAACTCAATGCTGCGGACACCAGGTCTACCCAGCCATGAAACGGGCAACAGGTCTACCAAGCTGCGGACACCAGGTCTACCCAGGGCATGCTGCGGACACCAGGTCTACCCAGCCATGAAACGGGCAACAGGTCTACCAAGCTGCGGACACCAGGTCTACCCAGCCATGAAACGGGCAACAGGTCTACTCACTCAATGCTGCGGACACCAGGTCTACCCAGCCATGAAACGGGCAACAGGTCTACCAACTCAATGCTGCGGACAACAGGTCTACCCAGGCATGAATCGGGCAACAGGTCTACCAAGCTGCGGACACCAGGTCTACCCACGGCTTGCTGCGGACAACAGGTCTACCCAGGCATGAATCGGGCAACAGGTCTACCAAGCTGCGGACACCAGGTCTACCCACGGCTTGCTGCGGACACCAGGTCTACCCAGCCATGAAACGGGCAACAGGTCTACCAAGCTGCGGACACCAGGTCTACCCAGGGCATGCTGCGGACACCAGGTCTACCCAGCCATGAAACGGGCAACAGGTCTACTCACGGCTTGCTGCGGACACCAGGTCTACCCAGCCATGAAACGGGCAATAGGTCTACCAAGCTGCGGACACCAGGTCTACCCAGGGCATGCTGCGGACACCAGGTCTACCCAGCCATGAAACGGGCAACAGGTCTACTCACGGCTTGCTGCGGACACCAGGTCTACCCAGCCATGAAACGGGCAACAGGTCTACCAAGCTGCGGACACCAGGTCTACCCAGGGCATGCTGCGGACACCAGGTCTACCCACGGCTTGCTGCGGACAACAGGTCTACCCAGCCATGAAACGGGCAAGAGGTCTACCAAGCTGCGGACACCAGGTCTACCCAGGGCATGCTGCGGACACCAGGTCTACCCACGGCTTGCTGCGGACAACAGGTCTACCAACTCAATGCTGCGGACAACAGGTCTACCCAGCCATGAAACGGGCAACAGGTCTACCAAGCTGCGGACACCAGGTCTACCCACGGCTTGCTGCGGACACCAGGTCTACCCAGCCATGAAACGGGCAACAGGTCTACCAAGCTGCGGACACCAGGTCTACCCAGGGCATGCTGCGGACACCAGGTCTACCCAGCCATGAAACGGGCAACAGGTCTACCAAGCTGCGGACACCAGGTCTACCCAGCCATGAAACGGGCAACAGGTCTACTCACTCAATGCTGCGGACACCAGGTCTACCCAGCCATGAAACGGGCAACAGGTCTACCAACTCAATGCTGCGGACAACAGGTCTACCCAGCCATGAAACGGGCAACAGGTCTACCAAGCTGCGGACACCAGGTCTACCCAGGGCATGCTGCGGACACCAGGTCTACCCACTCAATGCTGCGGACAACAGGTCTACCCAGGCATGAATCGGGCAACAGGTCTACCAAGCTCCGGACACCAGGTCTACCCACGGCTTGCTGCGGACAACAGGTCTACCCAGCCATGAAACGGGCAACAGGTCTACCAAGCTGCGGACACCAGGTCTACCCAGGGCATGCTGCGGACACCAGGTCTACCCAGCCATGAAACGGGCAACAGGTCTACTCACGGCTTGCTGCGGACACCAGGTCTACCCAGCCATGAAACGGGCAACAGGTCTACCAAGCTGCGGACACCAGGTCTACCCAGGGCATGCTGCGGACACCAGGTCTACCCACTCAATGCTGCGGACAACAGGTCTACCCAGGCATGAATCGGGCAACAGGTCTACCAAGCTCCGGACACCAGGTCTACCCACGGCTTGCTGCGGACAACAGGTCTACCCAGCCATGAAACGGGCAACAGGTCTACCAAGCTGCGGACACCAGGTCTACCCAGGGCATGCTGCGGACACCAGGTCTACCCAGCCATGAAACGGGCAACAGGTCTACTCACGGCTTGCTGCGGACACCAGGTCTACCCAGCCATGAAACGGGCAACAGGTCTACCAAGCTGCGGACACCAGGTCTACCCAGGGCATGCTGCGGACACCAGGTCTACCCAGCCATGAAACGGGCAACAGGTCTACTCACGGCTTGCTGCGGACACCAGGTCTACCCAGCCATGAAAC
Organism: Sturnus vulgaris; assembly: GCF_052056855.1. Taxonomy (NCBI): domain Eukaryota; kingdom Metazoa; phylum Chordata; class Aves; order Passeriformes; family Sturnidae; genus Sturnus; species Sturnus vulgaris. The sequence continues at coordinate 181,504 of NW_028276076.1, read as the reverse complement.
GGGCAACAGGTCTACCAAGCTGCGGACACCAGGTCTACCCAGGGCATGCTGCGGACACCAGGTCTACCCACGGCTTGCTGCGGACAACAGGTCTACCCAGGCATGAATCGGGCAACAGGTCTACCAAGCTGCGGACACCAGGTCTACCCAGGGCATGCTGCGGACACCAGGTCTACCCACGGCTTGCTGCGGACAACAGGTCTACCAACTCAATGCTGCGGACACCAGGTCTACCCAGCCATGAAACGGGCAACAGGTCTACCAAGCTGCGGACACCAGGTCTACCCAGGGCATGCTGCGGACACCAGGTCTACCCAGCCATGAAACGGGCAACAGGTCTACCAAGCTGCGGACACCAGGTCTACCCAGCCATGAAACGGGCAACAGGTCTACTCACTCAATGCTGCGGACACCAGGTCTACCCAGCCATGAAACGGGCAACAGGTCTACCAACTCAATGCTGCGGACAACAGGTCTACCCAGCCATGAAACGGGCAACAGGTCTACCAAGCTGCGGACACCAGGTCTACCCAGGGCATGCTGCGGACACCAGGTCTACCCAGCCATGAAACGGGCAACAGGTCTACTCACGGCTTGCAGCGGACAACAGGTCTACCCAGCCATGAAACGGGCAACAGGTCTACCAAGCTGCGGACACCAGGTCTACCCAGGGCATGCTGCGGACACCAGGTCTACCCACTCAATGCTGCGGACAACAGGTCTACCCAGGCATGAATCGGGCAACAGGTCTACCAAGCTCCGGACACCAGGTCTACCCACGGCTTGCTGCGGACAACAGGTCTACCCAGCCATGAAACGGGCAACAGGTCTACCAAGCTGCGGACACCAGGTCTACCCAGGGCATGCTGCGGACACCAGGTCTACCCAGCCATGAAACGGGCAACAGGTCTACTCACGGCTTGCTGCGGACACCAGGTCTACCCAGCCATGAAACGGGCAACAGGTCTACCAAGCTGCGGACACCAGGTCTACCCAGGGCATGCTGCGGACACCAGGTCTACCCAGCCATGAAACGGGCAACAGGTCTACTCACGGCTTGCTGCGGACACCAGGTCTACCCAGCCATGAAACGGGCAACAGGTCTACCAAGCTGCGGACACCAGGTCTACCCAGGGCATGCTGCGGACACCAGGTCTACCCACGGCTTGCTGCGGACAACAGGTCTACCCAGGCATGAATCGGGCAACAGGTCTACCAAGCTGCGGACACCAGGTCTACCCAGGGCATGCTGCGGACAACAGGTCTACCCACGGCTTGCTGCGGACAACAGGTCTACCAACTCAATGCTGCGGACACCAGGTCTACCCAGCCATGAAACGGGCAACAGGTCTACCAAGCTGCGGACACCAGGTCTACCCAGGGCATGCTGCGGACACCAGGTCTACCCAGCCATGAAACGGGCAACAGGTCTACCAAGCTGCGGACACCAGGTCTACCCAGCCATGAAACGGGCAACAGGTCTACTCACTCAATGCTGCGGACACCAGGTCTACCCAGCCATGAAACGGGCAACAGGTCTACCAACTCAATGCTGCGGACAACAGGTCTACCCAGCCATGAAACGGGCAACAGGTCTACCAAGCTGCGGACACCAGGTCTACCCACTCAATGCTGCGGACAACAGGTCTACCCAGGCATGAATCGGGCAACAGGTCTACCAAGCTGCGGACACCAGGTCTACCCACGGCTTGCTGCGGACACCAGGTCTACCCAGCCATGAAACGGGCAACAGGTCTACCAAGCTGCGGACACCAGGTCTACCCAGGGCATGCTGCGGACACCAGGCCTACCCAGCCATGAAACGGGCAACAGGTCTACCAAGCTGCGGACAACAGGTCTACCCAGGGCATGCTGCGGACAACAGGTCTACCCAGCCATGAAACGGGCAACAGGTCTACTCACGGCTTGCTGCGGACACCAGGTCTACCCAGCCATGAAACGGGCAACAGGTCTACCAAGCTGCGGACACCAGGTCTACCCAGGGCATGCTGCGGACACCAGGTCTACCCACGGCTTGCTGCGGACACCAGGTCTACCCAGCCATGAAACGGGCAACAGGTCTACCAGGCTGCGGACACCAGGTCTACCCAGGGCATGCTGCGGACACCAGGTCTACCCACGGCTTGCTGCGGACAACAGGTCTACCCAGCCATGAAACGGGCAACAGGTCAACCAAGCTGCGGACACCAGGTCTACCCAGGGCATGCTGCGGACACCAGGTCTACCCAGCCATGAAACGGGCAACAGGTCTACTCACGGCTTGCTGCGGACACCAGGTCTACCCAGCCATGAAACGGGCAACAGGTCTACCAAGCTGCGGACACCAGGTCTACCCAGGGCATGCTGCGGACACCAGGTCTACCCACGGCTTGCTGCGGACAACAGGTCTACCCAGGCATGAATCGGGCAACAGGTCTACCAAGCTCCGGACACCAGGTCTACCCACGGCTTGCTGCGGACAACAGGTCTACCCAGCCATGAAACGGGCAACAGGTCTACCCACTCAATGCTGCGGACAACAGGTCTACCCAGCCATGAAACGGGCAACAGGTCTACCAAGCTGCGGACACCAGGTCTACCCAGGGCATGCTGCGGACACCAGGTCTACCCAGCCATGAAACGGGCAACAGGTCTACTCACGGCTTGCAGCGGACAACAGGTCTACCCAGCCATGAAACGGGCAACAGGTCTACCAAGCTGCGGACACCAGGTCTACCCAGGGCATGCTGCGGACACCAGGTCTACCCAGCCATGAAACGGGCAACAGGTCTACTCACGGCTTGCTGCGGACACCAGGTCTACCCAGCCATGAAACAGGCAACAGGTCTACCAAGCTGCGGACACCAGGTCTACCCAGCCATGAAACGGGCAACAGGTCTACCAAGCTGCGGACACCAGGTCTACCCAGGGCATGCTGCGGACACCAGGTCTACCAACTCAATGCTGCGGACAACAGGTCTACCCAGCCATGAAACGGGCAACAGGTCTACCAAGCTGCGGACACCAGGTCTACCCAGGGCATGCTGCGGACACCAGGTCTACCAACTCAATGCTGCGGACACCAGGTCTACCCAGCCATGAAACGGGCAACAGGTCTACCAACTCAATGCTGCGGGCAACAGGTCTACCCAGGCATGAATCGGGCAACAGGTCTACCAAGCTGCGGACACCAGGTCTACCCACGGCTTGCTGCGGACAACAGGTCTACCCAGGCATGAATCGGGCAACAGGTCTACCAAGCTCCGGACACCAGGTCTACCCACGGCTTGCTGCGGACAACAGGTCTACCCAGCCATGAAACGGGCAACAGGTCTACCAAGCTGCGGACACCAGGTCTACCCAGGGCATGCTGCGGACACCAGGTCTACCCAGCCATGAAACGGGCAACAGGTCTACTCACGGCTTGCTGCGGACACCAGGTCTACCCAGCCATGAAACGGGCAATAGGTCTACCAAGCTGCGGACACCAGGTCTACCCAGGGCATGCTGCGGACACCAGGTCTACCCAGCCATGAAACGGGCAACAGGTCTACTCACGGCTTGCTGCGGACACCAGGTCTACCCAGCCATGAAACGGGCAACAGGTCTACCAAGCTGCGGACACCAGGTCTACCCAGGGCATGCTGCGGACACCAGGTCTACCCACGGCTTGCTGCGGACAACAGGTCTACCCAGCCATGAAACGGGCAAGAGGTCTACCAAGCTGCGGACACCAGGTCTACCCAGGGCATGCTGCGGACACCAGGTCTACCCACGGCTTGCTGCGGACAACAGGTCTACCAACTCAATGCTGCGGACAACAGGTCTACCCAGCCATGAAACGGGCAACAGGTCTACCAAGCTGCGGACACCAGGTCTACCCAGGGCATGCTGCGGACACCAGGTCTACCCAGCCATGAAACGGGCAACAGGTCTACTCACGGCTTGCTGCGGACACCAGGTCTACCCAGCCATGAAACGGGCAATAGGTCTACCAAGCTGCGGACTCCAGGTCTACCCAGGGCATGCTGCGGACACCAGGTCTACCCAGCCATGAAACGGGCAACAGGTCTACTCACGGCTTGCTGCGGACACCAGGTCTACCCAGCCATGAAACGGGCAACAGGTCTACCAAGCTGCGGACACCAGGTCTACCCAGGGCATGCTGCGGACACCAGGTCTACCCACGGCTTGCTGCGGACAACAGGTCTACCCAGCCATGAAACGGGCAAGAGGTCTACCAAGCTGCGGACACCAGGTCTACCCAGGGCATGCTGCGGACACCAGGTCTACCCACGGCTTGCTGCGGACAACAGGTCTACCAACTCAATGCTGCGGACAACAGGTCTACCCAGCCATGAAACGGGCAACAGGTCTACCAAGCTGCGGACACCAGGTCTACCCACGGCTTGCTGCGGACACCAGGTCTACCCAGCCATGAAACGGGCAACAGGTCTACCAAGCTGCGGACACCAGGTCTACCCAGGGCATGCTGCGGACACCAGGTCTACCCAGCCATGAAACGGGCAACAGGTCTACCAAGCTGCGGACACCAGGTCTACCCAGCCATGAAACGGGCAACAGGTCTACTCACTCAATGCTGCGGACACCAGGTCTACCCAGCCATGAAACGGGCAACAGGTCTACCAACTCAATGCTGCGGACAACAGGTCTACCCAGCCATGAAACGGGCAACAGGTCTACCAAGCTGCGGACACCAGGTCTACCCAGGGCATGCTGCGGACACCAGGTCTACCCACTCAATGCTGCGGACAACAGGTCTACCCAGGCATGAATCGGGCAACAGGTCTACCAAGCTCCGGACACCAGGTCTACCCACGGCTTGCTGCGGACAACAGGTCTACCCAGCCATGAAACGGGCAACAGGTCTACCAAGCTGCGGACACCAGGTCTACCCAGGGCATGCTGCGGACACCAGGTCTACCCAGCCATGAAACGGGCAACAGGTCTACTCACGGCTTGCTGCGGACAACAGGTCTACCCAGCCATGAAACGGGCAACAGGTCTACCAAGCTGCGGACACCAGGTCTACCCAGGGCATGCTGCGGACACCAGGTCTACCCACTCAATGCTGCGGACAACAGGTCTACCCAGGCATGAATCGGGCAACAGGTCTACCAAGCTCCGGACACCAGGTCTACCCACGGCTTGCTGCGGACAACAGGTCTACCCAGCCATGAAACGGGCAACAGGTCTACCAAGCTGCGGACACCAGGTCTACCCAGGGCATGCTGCGGACACCAGGTCTACCCAGCCATGAAACGGGCAACAGGTCTACTCACGGCTTGCTGCGGACACCAGGTCTACCCAGCCATGAAACGGGCAACAGGTCTACCAAGCTGCGGACACCAGGTCTACCCAGGGCATGCTGCGGACACCAGGTCTACCCAGCCATGAAACGGGCAACAGGTCTACTCACGGCTTGCTGCGGACACCAGGTCTACCCAGCCATGAAACGGGCAACAGGTCTACCAAGCTGCGGACACCAGGTCTACCCAGGGCATGCTGCGGACACCAGGTCTACCCACGGCTTGCTGCGGACAACAGGTCTACCCAGGCATGAATCGGGCAACAGGTCTACCAAGCTGCGGACACCAGGTCTACCCAGGGCATGCTGCGGACACCAGGTCTACCCACGGCTTGCTGCGGACAACAGGTCTACCAACTCAATGCTGCGGACACCAGGTCTACCCAGCCATGAAACGGGCAACAGGTCTACCAAGCTGCGGACACCAGGTCTACCCAGGGCATGCTGCGGACACCAGGTCTACCCAGCCATGAAACGGGCAACAGGTCTACCAAGCTGCGGACACCAGGTCTACCCAGCCATGAAACGGGCAACAGGTCTACTCACTCAATGCTGCGGACACCAGGTCTACCCAGCCATGAAACGGGCAACAGGTCTACCAACTCAATGCTGCGGACAACAGGTCTACCCAGCCATGAAACGGGCAACAGGTCTACCAAGCTGCGGACACCAGGTCTACCCAGGGCATGCTGCGGACACCAGGTCTACCCAGCCATGAAACGGGCAACAGGTCTACTCACGGCTTGCTGCGGACAACAGGTCTACCCAGCCATGAAACGGGCAACAGGTCTACCAAGCTGCGGACACCAGGTCTACCCAGGGCATGCTGCGGACACCAGGTCTACCCACTCAATGCTGCGGACAACAGGTCTACCCAGGCATGAATCGGGCAACAGGTCTACCAAGCTCCGGACACCAGGTCTACCCACGGCTTGCTGCGGACAACAGGTCTACCCAGCCATGAAACGGGCAACAGGTCTACCAAGCTGCGGACACCAGGTCTACCCAGGGCATGCTGCGGACACCAGGTCTACCCAGCCATGAAACGGGCAACAGGTCTACTCACGGCTTGCTGCGGACACCAGGTCTACCCAGCCATGAAACGGGCAACAGGTCTACCAAGCTGCGGACACCAGGTCTACCCAGGGCATGCTGCGGACACCAGGTCTACCCAGCCATGAAACGGGCAACAGGTCTACTCACGGCTTGCTGCGGACACCAGGTCTACCCAGCCATGAAACGGGCAACAGGTCTACCAAGCTGCGGACACCAGGTCTACCCAGGGCATGCTGCGGACACCAGGTCTACCCACGGCTTGCTGCGGACAACAGGTCTACCCAGGCATGAATCGGGCAACAGGTCTACCAAGCTGCGGACACCAGGTCTACCCAGGGCATGCTGCGGACACCAGGTCTACCCACGGCTTGCTGCGGACAACAGGTCTACCAACTCAATGCTGCGGACACCAGGTCTACCCAGCCATGAAACGGGCAACAGGTCTACCAAGCTGCGGACACCAGGTCTACCCAGGGCATGCTGCGGACACCAGGTCTACCCAGCCATGAAACGGGCAACAGGTCTACCAAGCTGCGGACACCAGGTCTACCCAGCCATGAAACGGGCAACAGGTCTACTCACTCAATGCTGCGGACACCAGGTCTACCCAGCCATGAAACGGGCAACAGGTCTACCAACTCAATGCTGCGGACAACAGGTCTACCCAGCCATGAAACGGGCAACAGGTCTACCAAGCTGCGGACACCAGGTCTACCCACTCAATGCTGCGGACAACAGGTCTACCCAGGCATGAATCGGGCAACAGGTCTACCAAGCTGCGGACACCAGGTCTACCCACGGCTTGCTGCGGACACCAGGTCTACCCAGCCATGAAACGGGCAACAGGTCTACCAAGCTGCGGACACCAGGTCTACCCAGGGCATGCTGCGGACACCAGGCCTACCCAGCCATGAAACGGGCAACAGGTCTACCAAGCTGCGGACAACAGGTCTACCCAGGGCATGCTGCGGACAACAGGTCTACCCAGCCATGAAACGGGCAACAGGTCTACTCACGGCTTGCTGCGGACACCAGGTCTACCCAGCCATGAAACGGGCAACAGGTCTACCCAGCCATGAAACGGGCAACAGGTCTACCCAGGGCATGCTGCGGACACCAGGTCTACCCACGGCTTGCTGCGGACACCAGGTCTACCCAGCCATGAAACGGGCAACAGGTCTACCAGGCTGCGGACACCAGGTCTACCCAGGGCATGCTGCGGACACCAGGTCTACCCACGGCTTGCTGCGGACAACAGGTCTACCCAGCCATGAAACGGGCAACAGGTCAACCAAGCTGCGGACACCAGGTCTACCCAGGGCATGCTGCGGACACCAGGTCTACCCAGCCATGAAACGGGCAACAGGTCTACTCACGGCTTGCTGCGGACACCAGGTCTACCCAGCCATGAAACGGGCAACAGGTCTACCAAGCTGCGGACACCAGGTCTACCCAGGGCATGCTGCGGACACCAGGTCTACCCACGGCTTGCTGCGGACAACAGGTCTACCCAGGCATGAATCGGGCAACAGGTCTACCAAGCTCCGGACACCAGGTCTACCCACGGCTTGCTGCGGACAACAGGTCTACCCAGCCATGAAACGGGCAACAGGTCTACCCACTCAATGCTGCGGACAACAGGTCTACCCAGCCATGAAACGGGCAACAGGTCTACCAAGCTGCGGACACCAGGTCTACCCAGGGCATGCTGCGGACACCAGGTCTACCCAGCCATGAAACGGGCAACAGGTCTACTCACGGCTTGCAGCGGACAACAGGTCTACCCAGCCATGAAACGGGCAACAGGTCTACCAAGCTGCGGACACCAGGTCTACCCAGGGCATGCTGCGGACACCAGGTCTACCCAGCCATGAAACGGGCAACAGGTCTACTCACGGCTTGCTGCGGACACCAGGTCTACCCAGCCATGAAACAGGCAACAGGTCTACCAAGCTGCGGACACCAGGTCTACCCAGCCATGAAACGGGCAACAGGTCTACCAAGCTGCGGACACCAGGTCTACCCAGGGCATGCTGCGGACACCAGGTCTACCAACTCAATGCTGCGGACAACAGGTCTACCCAGCCATGAAACGGGCAACAGGTCTACCAAGCTGCGGACACCAGGTCTACCCAGGGCATGCTGCGGACACCAGGTCTACCAACTCAATGCTGCGGACACCAGGTCTACCCAGCCATGAAACGGGCAACAGGTCTACCAACTCAATGCTGCGGGCAACAGGTCTACCCAGGCATGAATCGGGCAACAGGTCTACCAAGCTGCGGACACCAGGTCTACCCACGGCTTGCTGCGGACAACAGGTCTACCCAGGCATGAATCGGGCAACAGGTCTACCAAGCTCCGGACACCAGGTCTACCCACGGCTTGCTGCGGACAACAGGTCTACCCAGCCATGAAACGGGCAACAGGTCTACCAAGCTGCGGACACCAGGTCTACCCAGGGCATGCTGCGGACACCAGGTCTACCCAGCCATGAAACGGGCAACAGGTCTACTCACGGCTTGCTGCGGACACCAGGTCTACCCAGCCATGAAACGGGCAATAGGTCTACCAAGCTGCGGACACCAGGTCTACCCAGGGCATGCTGCGGACACCAGGTCTACCCAGCCATGAAACGGGCAACAGGTCTACTCACGGCTTGCTGCGGACACCAGGTCTACCCAGCCATGAAACGGGCAACAGGTCTACCAAGCTGCGGACACCAGGTCTACCCAGGGCATGCTGCGGACACCAGGTCTACCCACGGCTTGCTGCGGACAACAGGTCTACCCAGCCATGAAACGGGCAAGAGGTCTACCAAGCTGCGGACACCAGGTCTACCCAGGGCATGCTGCGGACACCAGGTCTACCCACGGCTTGCTGCGGACAACAGGTCTACCAACTCAATGCTGCGGACAACAGGTCTACCCAGCCATGAAACGGGCAACAGGTCTACCAAGCTGCGGACACCAGGTCTACCCACGGCTTGCTGCGGACACCAGGTCTACCCAGCCATGAAACGGGCAACAGGTCTACCAAGCTGCGGACACCAGGTCTACCCAGGGCATGCTGCGGACACCAGGTCTACCCAGCCATGAAACGGGCAACAGGTCTACCAAGCTGCGGACACCAGGTCTACCCAGCCATGAAACGGGCAACAGGTCTACTCACTCAATGCTGCGGACACCAGGTCTACCCAGCCATGAAACGGGCAACAGGTCTACCAACTCAATGCTGCGGACAACAGGTCTACCCAGCCATGAAACGGGCAACAGGTCTACCAAGCTGCGGACACCAGGTCTACCCAGGGCATGCTGCGGACACCAGGTCTACCCACGGCTTGCTGCGGACAACAGGTCTACCCAGGCATGAAACGGGCAACAGGTCTACCAAGCTGCGGACACCAGGTCTACCCAGGGCATGCTGCGGACACCAGGTCTACCAACTCAATGCTGCGGACACCAGGTCTACCCAGCCATGAAACGGGCAACAGGTCTACCAACTCAATGCTGCGGGCAACAGGTCTACCCAGGGCATGCTGCGGACACCAGGTCTACCCACTCAATGCTGCGGACAACAGGTCTACCCAGCCATGAATCGGGCAACAGGTCTACCAAGCTGCGGACACCAGGTCTACCCACGGCTTGCTGCGGACAACAGGTCTACCCAGCCATGAAACGGGCACCAGGTCTACTCACGGCTTGCTGCGGACACCAGGTCTACCCAGCCATGAAACGGGCAACAGGTCTACCAAGCTGCGGACAACAGGTCTACCCAGCCATGAAACGGGCAACAGGTCTACCAACTCAATGCTGCGGACAACAGGTCTACCCAGCCATGAAACGGGCAACAGGTCTACCAAGCTGCGGACACCAGGTCTACCCACGGCTTGCTGCGGACACCAGGTCTACCAACTCAATGCTGCGGACACCAGGTCTACCCAGCCATGAAACGGGCAACAGGTCTACCAAGCTGCGGACACCAGGTCTACCCACGGCTTGCTGCGGACAACAGGTCTACCCAGGCATGAATCGGGCAACAGGTCTACCAAGCTGCGGACACCAGGTCTACCCACGGCTTGCTGCGGACAACAGGTCTACCCAGCCATGAAACGGGCAACAGGTCTACCAAGCTGCGGACACCAGGTCTACCCAGGGCATGCTGCGGACACCAGGTCTACCCAGCCATGAAACGGGCAACAGGTCTACTCACGGCTTGCTGCGGACAACAGGTCTACCCAGCCATGAAACGGGCAACAGGTCTACCAAGCTGCGGACAACAGGTCTACCCAGGGCATGCTGCGGACAACAGGTCTACCCAGCCATGAAACGGGCAACAGGTCTACTCACGGCTTGCTGCGGACACCAGGTCTACCCAGCCATGAAACGGGCAACAGGTCTACCAAGCTGCGGACACCAGGTCTACCCAGGGCATGCTGCGGACACCAGGTCTACCCACGGCTTGCTGCGGACACCAGGTCTACCCAGCCATGAAACGGGCAACAGGTCTACCAAGCTGCGGACACCAGGTCTACCCAGGGCATGCTGCGGACACCAGGTCTACCCACGGCTTGCTGCGGACAACAGGTCTACCCAGCCATGAAACGGGCAACAGGTCTACCAAGCTGCGGACACCAGGTCTACCCAGGGCATGCTGCGGACAACAGGTCTACCCAGCCATGAAACGGGCAACAGGTCTACTCACGGCTTGCTGCGGACACCAGGTCTACCCAGCCATGAAACGGGCAACAGGTCTACCAACTCAATGCTGCGGACAACAGGTCTACCCAGCCATGAAACGGGCAACAGGTCTACCAAGCTGCGGACACCAGGTCTACCCAGGGCATGCTGCGGACACCAGGTCTACCCACGGCTTGCTGCGGACACCAGGTCTACCCAGCCATGAAACGGGCAACAGGTCTACCAAGCTGCGGACACCAGGTCTACCCAGGGCATGCTGCGGACACCAGGTCTACCCACTCAATGCTGCGGACAACAGGTCTACCCAGCCATGAATCGGGCAACAGGTCTACCAAGCTGCGGACACCAGGTCTACCCACGGCTTGCTGCGGACACCAGGTCTACCCAGCCATGAAACGGGCACCAGGTCTACTCACGGCTTGCTGCGGACACCAAGTCTACCCAGCCATGAAACGGGCAACAGGTCTACCAAGCTGCGGACACCAGGTCTACCCAGCCATGAAACGGGCAACAGGTCTACCAACTCAATGCTGCGGACAACAGGTCTACCCAGCCATGAAACGGGCAACAGGTCTACCAAGCTGCGGACACCAGGTCTACCCACGGCTTGCTGCGGACACCAGGTCTACCAACTCAATGCTGCGGACACCAGGTCTACCCAGCCATGAAACGGGCAACAGGTCTACCAAGCTGCGGACACCAGGTCTACCCAGGGCATGCTGCGGACACCAGGTCTACCCAGCCATGAAACGGGCAACAGGTCTACCAAGCTGCGGACACCAGGTCTACCCAGGGCATGCTGCGGACACCAGGTCTACCCAGCCATGAAACGGGCAACAGGTCTACTCACGGCTTGCTGCGGACACCAGGTCTACCCAGCCATGAAACGGGCAACAGGTCTACCAAGCTGCGGACACCAGGTCTACCCAGGGCATGCTGCGGACACCAGGTCTACCCAGCCATGAAACGGGCAACAGGTCTACTCACGGCTTGCTGCGGACACCAGGTCTACCCAGCCATGAATCGGGCAACAGGTCTACCAAGCTGCGGACAACAGGTCTACCCAGGGCATGCTGCGGACACCAGGTCTACCAACTCAATGCTGCGGACACCAGGTCTACCCAGCCATGAAACGGGCAACAGGTCTACCAAGCTGCGGACACCAGGTCTACCCAGGGTATGTAGCGGACACCAGGTCTACCAACTCAATGCTGCGGACACCAGGTCTACCCAGCCATGAAACGGGCAACAGGTCTACCAAGCTGCGGACACCAGGTCTACCCAGGGCATGCTGCGGACAACAGGTCTACCCAGCCATGAAACGGGCAACAGGTCTACTCACGGCTTGCTGCGGACAACAGGTCTACCCAGCCATGAAACGGGCAACAGGTCTACCAAGCTGCGGACACCAGGTCTACCCAGGGCATGCTGCGGACACCAGGTCTACCCAGCCATGAAACGGGCAACAGGTCTACTCACGGCTTGCTGCGGACACCAGGTCTACCCAGCCATGAAACGGGCAACAGGTCTACCAAGCTGCGGACACCAGGTCTACCCAGCCATGAAACGGGCAACAGGTCTACCAAGCTGCGGACACCAGGTCTACCCACGGCTTGCTGCGGACAACAGGTCTACCCAGCCATGAAACGGGCAACAGGTCTACCAAGCTGCGGACACCAGGTCTACCCAGGGCATGCTGCGGACACCAGGTCTACCCAGCCATGAAACGGGCAACAGGTCTACTCACGGCTTGCTGCGGACACCAGGTCTACCCAGCCATGAAACGGGCAACAGGTCTACCAAGCTGCGGACACCAGGTCTACCCAGGGCATGCTGCGGACACCAGGTCTACCCACTCAATGCTGCGGACAACAGGTCTACCCAGCCATGAAACGGGCAACAGGTCTACCAAGCTGCGGACACCAGGTCTACCCAGGGCATGCTGCGGACACCAGGTCTACCAACTCAATGCTGCGGACAACAGGTCTACCCAGCCATGAAACGGGCAACAGGTCTACCAAGCTGCGGACACCAGGTCTACCCACGGCTTGCTGCGGACACCAGGTCTACCCAGCCATGAAACGGGCAACAGGTCTACCAAGCTGCGGACACCAGGTCTACCCAGGGCATGCTGCGGACACCAGGTCTACCCACGGCTTGCTGCGGACAACAGGTCTACCCACTCCAAGCTGCGGACACCAGGTCTAACTACTCCATTACGCGGACAACAGGTCTACCCACTCCATGCGGCGGACAACATGTCTACCCGCTCCATGCTGCGGACACCAGGTCTGCCCACGCCGTGATGCGGACCACAGGTCTACCTTCGCCATGCTGCACGCAGCCCGGGTCGCACCGGAGCTAGGTAGACCCGGTCGCCGCGGCCGTCGCAGCGCCCTCGCCCTCGACGGCGGACCCACGCCGCCGGTCCCGGAGGCGGGTAGACCTGGTCGCCGCGGCCACGGCGGCCGCCCATCCCGGAGCCCAGTAGACCTGGCCGCCGCGGGACCGGCCAAGTTTCCCGGAGTCGTGTAGACCTGGTCGTCGCGGCCACGGCCGCCGCCGCTGCGCCTTCGCCGGCGACGGCGGTCCCACGCCACCGGCCCCGGAGCCGCGTCGACCTGGCCGCCGCGGGACGGGCCACGTTTCGCGGATCCGGGTAGACGAGGCATCCTTGTACCATCTCGGAGCCGGGGAAACCCCACAGCCTCTTAACGCTCCGGAGCCCAAGTGCTCCAGCAGCCTTGCCCCGCCCGGCAGAATCGATTTCAAGACCAAGACATATTTTCGACAACATTTTATTTCATCATTTCATTTCATTTCATTTCTTTTCATTTCATTTTATTATTTTATTTTATTTCGTTTTGTTTTGTTTTGTTTTGATTTGATTTGATTTGTTTCATTTCCTCTTTGCCTTTTTTGAATGATTGCCTCTTCTATTTACTCGGAAAGAAAATCTTTTCCGGAAAACAAAACTCTTGCCAAATCTTATTTGTGATCCCTTTGGGCCCACAGCCGAGCTGACGGAGGGCCTGTGCCCGGTTCTCGCCCTGCTGACACACTGACCCCCCCAAACGGCGTCCTCCCTACCCCACGCCTCCTCCCCCGTCCCCCAGAGACCCTACCTACAGAGCCCCCCCCCACCACAAAACAGAACCTCACGGGCCGCAGCACAGCCAGGGGAAGCACGTACGTGCAGCGAAACTCGGCCCAAAGCCGCCGCGCCCTGGCACAACTCGCCCTGCCCCTTCCCGCCCCACGGAGGCGGCTGCATCGAGGCGACCGGCGCCGCCGTCGGCAAGCGGGTGGCCGCTTTCGGGCCGGTTCTTCCGCGGAAGGTCTGCAGAGCTCTTGGGGCCTCGGCGCGGGTTTGGGGGGCCGTGAGGGCTCGCTGTCGAGGCGCCCGGGGCCGGCACGAAGCCGCCTGCCCTCTCCCTGTCCCTGCCCCGTCTTCCGCAGCCACCCATTAACGCTGGGGGCGAGCCCGCCCTCCGCCATCAACCTCCCATGCAGCGCTTTCAGACTTTCCCCGCCCCTGCCCATTGTCGGCTGGGGGCGCCCTGCCCCCCGCCGTCAGCCTCCCTGGCAGCGCTTTCAGACTCTCTCGGGCCCCTGCCCATTGTCGGCTGGGGGCGCCCCGCCCCCCGCCCTCAGCCTCCCTGGCAGCGCTTTCAGACTGCCTCGGGCCCTGCCCATTGTCGGTTGGGGGCGCCCCGCCCCCCGCCCTCAGCCTCCCTGGCAGCGCTTTCAGACTGCCTCGGGCCCTGCCCATTGTCGGTTGGGGGCGACCCCGCCCTCCGCCATCAGCCTCCCTGGCAGCGCTTTCAGACTGCCTCGGGCCCTGCCCATTGTCGGTTGGGGGCGACCCCGCCCTCCGCCATCAGCCTCCCTGGCAGCACTTTCAGCCTCTTCCTGCCCCCGCCCACGGTCCCACCGGGCAGTTTACACGGCGGCGGCGGGAGGCTGATGCCGAGGTCGGCAGGCGGAGAGCCTGGTGCACAAGCAGGGATGGCGGCGGGATGATTGGCGCCGTCTGTCCCTGGTCAAAGAAGCTCTCTGTTCAGCTTTCTCGGAGCCTTTTGCTTTGGTGGCGTTCCTTCCTCCTCCGCCCCGGCGCCGCTCAAGCCTGCGGCAGGGCGGCAGCGCGGCGGGTGGGCGGCCGGGGGGAGGGGGGAGGGGGGGGGGAGGGAGGGAGCGCGCGAGCGAGCGAGCGAGCGAGCGAGCGCGCTGCAGAAATGAAGCCCGGAGCAGGGCCGCGGTCCATTCGAGCACGGGGAGGGGGCGCGACAACGCTGCCTGCTCCTGTCGGGGAGCGCTTGGGGAAGTGGGGTGCCGGCACCATGACGGCGGAGCGGACAGGGGCCGCGGCTGGGGAAGAGGCCGGCGGAGCTCGCCAGTGGATGCTGGCGCACGGAGCCGGCAGGGACACCTGGGCACGGCTGGGACCGAAAGTCGCCCGCCTTCACGCCCCGCCTTTCGCCGGGGGGAAGAAGACGCGAGAGCAGGGCTGCCTGCTGGGCTGCCAGTGCCCGCGGTCATGCCGGACGTGCAGGCCGACCGCCGAAGGCGTGCTCGCCGCTGCAGAGACGACAAGGGGGCCGCGCGTCCGATGGAAGAGACGGGGCGCCATCGCGCGGCGGCCGGGCTGCAAGGCCGGCCGACGGTAACAGGACTACCACGCCGCGGGTGGCCAGAGACAAAGACCGGCCGAGGGCAACAGGTCTACCCAGCATTATGCCGGCCGGTACCAGGGCCGGCCGAGGGCAACAGGTCTACCCAGCATTAGGCCAGCCGGAAAGACGGCCGGCCGAGGGCAACAGGTCTACCCAGCATTCGGCCGTCAGGTACAAAGGCCGGCCGAGGGCAACAGGTCTACCCAGCATTCGGCTGGCCGGTAACACGGCCGGCCGAGGGCAACAGGTCTACCCAGCATTCGGCCGTCAGGTACAAAGGCCGGCCGAGGGCAACAGGTCTACCCAGCATTAGGCCGCCACGTCCAAAGGCCGGCCGAGGGCAACAGGTCTACCCAGCATTAGGCCGCCACGTCCAAAGGCCGGCCGAGGGCAACAGGTCTACCCAGCATTCGGCCACCACGTACAAAGGCCGGCCGAGGGCAACAGGTCTACCCAGCATTCGGCTGGCCGGTAACACGGCGGGCCGAGGGCAACAGGTCTACCCAGCATTAGGCCGGCCGGTAACACTGCCGGCCGAGGGCAACAGGTCTACCCAGCATTCGGCCGCCACGTCCAAAGGCCGGCCGAGGGCAACAGGTCTACCCAGCATTAGGCCGCCACGTCCAAAGGCCGGCCGAGGGCAACAGGTCTACCCAGCATTCGGCCGCCACGTCCAAAGGCCGGCCGAGGGCAACAGGTCTACCCAGCATTAGGCCGGCCGGTAACACGGCCGGCCGAGGGCAACA
>NW_028276076.1:85000-150000 GCF_052056855.1 Sturnus vulgaris | reverse complement strand
GAGTGCTCACGGGGCCACGCGGCCATCACACAGCCTGGGACGGTAAAGATGTTCCTTCCCCGGCAAGCGGAAGGAGCGACACCTCGCCTGCGACGGGAAGCGAATTGGACAGGAGACCGCCCTGCTCGAGGGACCGGACACCACCGAGACTTCGCCCGGAGGAGCCGGCCCGCCGGGGGCCCTTTCCGACGCGACCCGAAAAGCCTCATCGATCGGACGGGGACAGAAAGAAAAGCAGCCGCGGGGCAACGGGGAGCCCCCGCGGCCGCGGGTTCCTGGGACAACGGCAACGGAGCAGGGCTCCAACATGCGTGCGAGCGGGACACGTCCCCGAGAGGCCCTCCCTTGGCGCCGCCGAGCCTCCCCGACGCTCCCTAGGCCCCCGACGCCGGCGGGCCGCTTGCAACCTTCGGGATCGATCACGCAGCAGAGGAAGAGAGCGGGGGGTGCCGCCACCCGCCCGCGGGCCGCAAGACAACGGAAAACGGAGCAGCTGCCACCGACCACGCCGCGGGCCACCGGCTTTCGCCCGCCTCGCAGCGATCGGCTTCCCACCCGGAAAAAAAGCCGGGGGGAAGGGCAAGCCACCGCACCAAAAAAAAAACCTAAAAAAAAAAGCACGCCATGCGTCGCACGACCCGTGCTAGCCACGGGGGTCACGAGCCAGGGGTGGGGGCGAGAACGCGCCTCTCAACTCCTCCCGTAAAACCCCTCCAACCACCGGACATACGGTCTCTTTTCTCACTCGCCAACACAGCCAGCCCTTCTCTCTCGCCTTTCGCTTTCGCTTCGGTGGCGGCCCGTGACCCTTCGTCAGCGCGCGCTTCTCGGTGCCGCGGCTTAGGGCCGCGAGAGAAAAAGAACGGAGGCCGGGCGGGCACCCCCACACTGCCCCGCACACCGGCACGCTTTAATAAAAAAGAACGGAGCCGCTCGCAAAACCCAGCCCCCGCCGGCAACGGCAACCACGGCAGCCGGGGCAGGCCAGACACCACGGGCCGCCCCGGCACGGTGCCTCGATCGCGCCCGGCCGATACCGAGAAAGGGCGAGGCGCCGCCGCCCCGCCCACGACACACTCTCGGGGGCTCACTCGCTCGCTCGCTCTCTGTTGGGTTGCGGGGTCCGTCCTGGGGGGGGGGACACGGCCGGCCACCGCGGCCGACCGCCGCCCCGGAAAAATTCTGCCCGCTACACGCGGGTCCCCGGCTTAGGGCCGAGGAAGGGGGACGACTTCAACAACACACGGCAGGGCCGGACACTCCCGTCACCGAGCCCCCCTTCGCAGGCAAGCAAGCGAAGCCGAGAGGCGAGGCCACACGCCCCACTGCATGTCCCCCGCTGCCCTTTCGATACGGACACAACTCTGGCAACACAGGTCGGGAGCGGGAAACGAGGCGCAGCCAACCTCGGCCAAGCGAGCCACGCCCGGGGGGCTCTCGGGGAGGGGGGCCAGGGAAAGCCCGGGCAGGCTCAACACAACCCCGGGCCGGCCCCACAGAAATCCAGCCCCGGCTGCCGGCCACCAGCGTGCACCGGGACCGACAGCCGAAGAAATGCCGCACCCGGCGAGCGGGCGGGGCCCCGGCTTAAGGCCGGGCAGAAAAGGGGCGAGGCGCCGCCGCCTCGCCCGCCACCATCCCCGGGGGAGCGAGCAGGCGCCCGGCTCCCCGTTGTCACGAAACCGGCAGCAGCCGGGCCGGAGCGGGACACACTCGCGGCTTTCTCGCCCTCTCTCTGGGCCTTTTTCTCGCTTCTCCCCCGCCTGGAACAACGCAGCCTCGCCTGGGCCGGGGGAGCGCGGTGGCTCTCGGATCGCATCGCTCTCTCTGGGGGCTTTCTCGCTTCTCCCCCGGACTGAACACGCAGCCTCGGCCTGGGCCGGGGAGCGGCTCTCGGATCGCATCGGTCTCTCTGGGGGCTTTCTCGCTTCTCCCCCGACTGAGCACGCAGCCTCGCCTGGGCCGGGGAGCGGCTCTCGGATCGCATCGGTCTCTCTCTCTGGGCTAACCTGTCCCAGTCGAACTGGGTAAGACGGGAAGCCGGACGAAGCCACGCGACTCGCCCCGACATCGGCGGTGTTCTTCTGGCCCTGGCGACCGCACGCGCGTCCGCCCTTCTCCGCCACGGACACAGGCACGGCAACAGCCTGTGGGGATACGGCCCGTCACCTCGTTCCCATAATACGGACAGATGGGCCCGAAGCGGCGGAGGCCGGAAAGAGAACCGATGTACGTGACCGAGGGGGCGCAGTGGCGCACGCCGCCTTCTACGATGACATAGCCGGAGGCAGCGAGAAACAGCGACCCCTTGGAGTACTTCCAGGCCGGCGGCGGACAACAGGTCTACCAGCCATGAAACGGGCAACAGGTCTACCGACGGCTTGCTGCGGACAACAGGTCTACCCAGCCATGAAACGGGCAACAGGTCTACCAAGCTGCGGACACCAGGTCTACCCAGGGCATGCTGCGGACACCAGGTCTACCCACGGCTTGCTGCGGACAACAGGTCTACCCAGCTGCGGACAACAGGTCTACCCAGGGCATGAAACGGGCAACAGGTCTACCAAGCTGCGGACACCAGGTCTACCCAGGGCATGCTGCGGACACCAGGTCTACCCACGGCTTGCTGCGGACAACAGGTCTACCCAGCCATGAAACGGGCAACAGGTCTACCAAGCTGCGGACACCAGGTCTACCCAGGGCATGCTGCGGACACCAGGTCTACCCACGGCTTGCTGCGGACACCAGGTCTACCCAGCCATGAAACGGGCAACAGGTCTACCAAGCTGCGGACACCAGGTCTACCCAGGGCATGCTGCGGACACCAGGTCTACCCACTCAATGCTGCGGACAACAGGTCTACCCAGCCATGAAACGGGCAACAGGTCTACCAAGCTGCGGACACCAGGTCTACCCAGGGCATGCTGCGGACACCAGGTCTACCCAGCCATGAAACGGGCAACAGGTCTACTCACGGCTTGCTGCGGACAACAGGTCTACCCAGCCATGAAACGGGCAACAGGTCTACCAAGCTGCGGACAACAGGTCTACCCAGGGCATGCTGCGGACACCAGGTCTACCCACGGCTTGCTGCGGACAACAGGTCTACCCAGGCATGAATCGGGCAACAGGTCTACCAAGCTCCGGACACCAGGTCTACCCACGGCTTGCTGCGGACAACAGGTCTACCCAGCCATGAAACGGGCAACAGGTCTACCAAGCTGCGGACACCAGGTCTACCCAGGGCATGCTGCGGACACCAGGTCTACCCACTCAATGCTGCGGACAACAGGTCTACCCAGGCATGAATCGGGCAACAGGTCTACCAAGCTCCGGACACCAGGTCTACCCACGGCTTGCTGCGGACACCAGGTCTACCCAGCCATGAAACGGGCAACAGGTCTACCAAGCTGCGGACACCAGGTCTACCCAGGGCATGCTGCGGACACCAGGTCTACCCACGGCTTGCTGCGGACACCAGGTCTACCCAGCCATGAAACGGGCAACAGGTCTACCAAGCTGCGGACACCAGGTCTACCCAGGGCATGCTGCGGACACCAGGTCTACCCACGGCTTGCTGCGGACACCAGGTCTACCCAGCCATGAAACGGGCAACAGGTCTACCAAGCTGCGGACACCAGGTCTACCCAGGGCATGCTGCGGACACCAGGTCTACCCACGGCTTGCTGCGGACAACAGGTCTACCCAGCTGCGGACAACAGGTCTACCCAGGGCATGAAACGGGCAACAGGTCTACCAAGCTGCGGACACCAGGTCTACCCAGGGCATGCTGCGGACACCAGGTCTACCCACGGCTTGCTGCGGACAACAGGTCTACCCAGCCATGAAACGGGCAACAGGTCTACCAAGCTGCGGACACCAGGTCTACCCAGGGCATGCTGCGGACACCAGGTCTACCCACGGCTTGCTGCGGACACCAGGTCTACCCAGCCATGAAACGGGCAACAGGTCTACCAAGCTGCGGACACCAGGTCTACCCAGGGCATGCTGCGGACACCAGGTCTACCCACGGCTTGCTGCGGACAACAGGTCTACCCAGCCATGAAACGGGCAACAGGTCTACCAAGCTGCGGACACCAGGTCTACCCAGGGCATGCTGCGGACACCAGGTCTACCCAGCCATGAAACGGGCAACAGGTCTACTCACGGCTTGCTGCGGACACCAGGTCTACCCAGCCATGAAACGGGCAACAGGTCTACCAAGCTGCGGACAACAGGTCTACCCAGGGCATGCTGCGGACACCAGGTCTACCCACTCAATGCTGCGGACAACAGGTCTACCCAGGCATGAATCGGGCAACAGGTCTACCAAGCTCCGGACACCAGGTCTACCCACGGCTTGCTGCGGACAACAGGTCTACCCAGCCATGAAACGGGCAACAGGTCTACCAAGCTGCGGACACCAGGTCTACCCAGGGCATGCTGCGGACACCAGGTCTACCCACTCAATGCTGCGGACAACAGGTCTACCCAGGCATGAATCGGGCAACAGGTCTACCAAGCTCCGGACACCAGGTCTACCCACGGCTTGCTGCGGACACCAGGTCTACCCAGCCATGAAACGGGCAACAGGTCTACCAAGCTGCGGACACCAGGTCTACCCAGGGCATGCTGCGGACACCAGGTCTACCCACGGCTTGCTGCGGACACCAGGTCTACCCAGCCATGAAACGGGCAACAGGTCTACCAAGCTGCGGACACCAGGTCTACCCAGGGCATGCTGCGGACACCAGGTCTACCCACGGCTTGCTGCGGACACCAGGTCTACCCAGCCATGAAACGGGCAACAGGTCTACCAAGCTGCGGACACCAGGTCTACCCAGGGCATGCTGCGGACACCAGGTCTACCCAGCCATGAAACGGGCAACAGGTCTACTCACGGCTTGCTGCGGACAACAGGTCTACCCAGCCATGAAACGGGCAACAGGTCTACCAAGCTGCGGACAACAGGTCTACCCAGGGCATGCTGCGGACACCAGGTCTACCCACTCAATGCTGCGGACAACAGGTCTACCCAGGCATGAATCGGGCAACAGGTCTACCAAGCTCCGGACACCAGGTCTACCCACGGCTTGCTGCGGACAACAGGTCTACCCAGCCATGAAACGGGCAACAGGTCTACCAAGCTGCGGACACCAGGTCTACCCAGGGCATGCTGCGGACACCAGGTCTACCCAGCCATGAAACGGGCAACAGGTCTACTCACGGCTTGCTGCGGACACCAGGTCTACCCAGCCATGAAACGGGCAACAGGTCTACCAAGCTGCGGACACCAGGTCTACCCAGGGCATGCTGCGGACACCAGGTCTACCCACTCAATGCTGCGGACAACAGGTCTACCCAGGCATGAATCGGGCAACAGGTCTACCAAGCTCCGGACACCAGGTCTACCCACGGCTTGCTGCGGACAACAGGTCTACCCAGCCATGAAACGGGCAACAGGTCTACCAAGCTGCGGACACCAGGTCTACCCAGGGCATGCTGCGGACACCAGGTCTACCCAGCCATGAAACGGGCAACAGGTCTACTCACGGCTTGCTGCGGACACCAGGTCTACCCAGCCATGAAACGGGCAACAGGTCTACCAAGCTGCGGACACCAGGTCTACCCAGGGCATGCTGCGGACACCAGGTCTACCCACTCAATGCTGCGGACAACAGGTCTACCCAGGCATGAATCGGGCAACAGGTCTACCAAGCTCCGGACACCAGGTCTACCCACGGCTTGCTGCGGACAACAGGTCTACCCAGCCATGAAACGGGCAACAGGTCTACCAAGCTGCGGACACCAGGTCTACCCAGGGCATGCTGCGGACACCAGGTCTACCCACGGCTTGCTGCGGACACCAGGTCTACCCAGCCATGAAACGGGCAACAGGTCTACCAAGCTGCGGACACCAGGTCTACCCAGGGCATGCTGCGGACACCAGGTCTACCCAGCCATGAAACGGGCAACAGGTCTACTCACGGCTTGCTGCGGACAACAGGTCTACCCAGCCATGAAACGGGCAACAGGTCTACCAAGCTGCGGACAACAGGTCTACCCAGGGCATGCTGCGGACACCAGGTCTACCCACTCAATGCTGCGGACAACAGGTCTACCCAGGCATGAATCGGGCAACAGGTCTACCAAGCTCCGGACACCAGGTCTACCCACGGCTTGCTGCGGACAACAGGTCTACCCAGCCATGAAACGGGCAACAGGTCTACCAAGCTGCGGACACCAGGTCTACCCAGGGCATGCTGCGGACACCAGGTCTACCCAGCCATGAAACGGGCAACAGGTCTACTCACGGCTTGCTGCGGACACCAGGTCTACCCAGCCATGAAACGGGCAACAGGTCTACCAAGCTGCGGACACCAGGTCTACCCAGGGCATGCTGCGGACACCAGGTCTACCCACGGCTTGCTGCGGACAACAGGTCTACCCAGCTGCGGACAACAGGTCTACCCAGGGCATGAAACGGGCAACAGGTCTACCAAGCTGCGGACACCAGGTCTACCCAGGGCATGCTGCGGACACCAGGTCTACCCACGGCTTGCTGCGGACAACAGGTCTACCCAGCCATGAAACGGGCAACAGGTCTACCAAGCTGCGGACACCAGGTCTACCCAGGGCATGCTGCGGACACCAGGTCTACCCACGGCTTGCTGCGGACACCAGGTCTACCCAGCCATGAAACGGGCAACAGGTCTACCAAGCTGCGGACACCAGGTCTACCCAGGGCATGCTGCGGACACCAGGTCTACCCACGGCTTGCTGCGGACAACAGGTCTACCCAGCCATGAAACGGGCAACAGGTCTACCAAGCTGCGGACACCAGGTCTACCCAGGGCATGCTGCGGACACCAGGTCTACCCAGCCATGAAACGGGCAACAGGTCTACTCACGGCTTGCTGCGGACACCAGGTCTACCCAGCCATGAAACGGGCAACAGGTCTACCAAGCTGCGGACAACAGGTCTACCCAGGGCATGCTGCGGACACCAGGTCTACCCACTCAATGCTGCGGACAACAGGTCTACCCAGGCATGAATCGGGCAACAGGTCTACCAAGCTCCGGACACCAGGTCTACCCACGGCTTGCTGCGGACAACAGGTCTACCCAGCCATGAAACGGGCAACAGGTCTACCAAGCTGCGGACACCAGGTCTACCCAGGGCATGCTGCGGACACCAGGTCTACCCACTCAATGCTGCGGACAACAGGTCTACCCAGGCATGAATCGGGCAACAGGTCTACCAAGCTCCGGACACCAGGTCTACCCACGGCTTGCTGCGGACACCAGGTCTACCCAGCCATGAAACGGGCAACAGGTCTACCAAGCTGCGGACACCAGGTCTACCCAGGGCATGCTGCGGACACCAGGTCTACCCACGGCTTGCTGCGGACACCAGGTCTACCCAGCCATGAAACGGGCAACAGGTCTACCAAGCTGCGGACACCAGGTCTACCCAGGGCATGCTGCGGACACCAGGTCTACCCACGGCTTGCTGCGGACACCAGGTCTACCCAGCCATGAAACGGGCAACAGGTCTACCAAGCTGCGGACACCAGGTCTACCCAGGGCATGCTGCGGACACCAGGTCTACCCAGCCATGAAACGGGCAACAGGTCTACTCACGGCTTGCTGCGGACAACAGGTCTACCCAGCCATGAAACGGGCAACAGGTCTACCAAGCTGCGGACAACAGGTCTACCCAGGGCATGCTGCGGACACCAGGTCTACCCACTCAATGCTGCGGACAACAGGTCTACCCAGGCATGAATCGGGCAACAGGTCTACCAAGCTCCGGACACCAGGTCTACCCACGGCTTGCTGCGGACAACAGGTCTACCCAGCCATGAAACGGGCAACAGGTCTACCAAGCTGCGGACACCAGGTCTACCCAGGGCATGCTGCGGACACCAGGTCTACGCAGCCATGAAACGGGCAACAGGTCTACTCACGGCTTGCTGCGGACACCAGGTCTACCCAGCCATGAAACGGGCAACAGGTCTACCAAGCTGCGGACACCAGGTCTACCCAGGGCATGCTGCGGACACCAGGTCTACCCACTCAATGCTGCGGACAACAGGTCTACCCAGGCATGAATCGGGCAACAGGTCTACCAAGCTCCGGACACCAGGTCTACCCACGGCTTGCTGCGGACAACAGGTCTACCCAGCCATGAAACGGGCAACAGGTCTACCAAGCTGCGGACACCAGGTCTACCCAGGGCATGCTGCGGACACCAGGTCTACCCAGCCATGAAACGGGCAACAGGTCTACTCACGGCTTGCTGCGGACACCAGGTCTACCCAGCCATGAAACGGGCAACAGGTCTACCAAGCTGCGGACACCAGGTCTACCCAGGGCATGCTGCGGACACCAGGTCTACCCACTCAATGCTGCGGACAACAGGTCTACCCAGGCATGAATCGGGCAACAGGTCTACCAAGCTCCGGACACCAGGTCTACCCACGGCTTGCTGCGGACAACAGGTCTACCCAGCCATGAAACGGGCAACAGGTCTACCAAGCTGCGGACACCAGGTCTACCCAGGGCATGCTGCGGACACCAGGTCTACCCACGGCTTGCTGCGGACACCAGGTCTACCCAGCCATGAAACGGGCAACAGGTCTACCAAGCTGCGGACACCAGGTCTACCCAGGGCATGCTGCGGACACCAGGTCTACCCAGCCATGAAACGGGCAACAGGTCTACTCACGGCTTGCTGCGGACAACAGGTCTACCCAGCCATGAAACGGGCAACAGGTCTACCAAGCTGCGGACAACAGGTCTACCCAGGGCATGCTGCGGACACCAGGTCTACCCACTCAATGCTGCGGACAACAGGTCTACCCAGGCATGAATCGGGCAACAGGTCTACCAAGCTCCGGACACCAGGTCTACCCACGGCTTGCTGCGGACAACAGGTCTACCCAGCCATGAAACGGGCAACAGGTCTACCAAGCTGCGGACACCAGGTCTACCCAGGGCATGCTGCGGACACCAGGTCTACCCAGCCATGAAACGGGCAACAGGTCTACTCACGGCTTGCTGCGGACAACAGGTCTACCCAGCCATGAAACGGGCAACAGGTCTACCAAGCTGCGGACACCAGGTCTACCCAGGGCATGCTGCGGACACCAGGTCTACCCACTCAATGCTGCGGACAACAGGTCTACCCAGGCATGAATCGGGCAACAGGTCTACCAAGCTCCGGACACCAGGTCTACCCACGGCTTGCTGCGGACAACAGGTCTACCCAGCCATGAAACGGGCAACAGGTCTACCAAGCTGCGGACACCAGGTCTACCCAGGGCATGCTGCGGACACCAGGTCTACCCAGCCATGAAACGGGCAACAGGTCTACTCACGGCTTGCTGCGGACACCAGGTCTACCCAGCCATGAAACGGGCAACAGGTCTACCAAGCTGCGGACACCAGGTCTACCCAGGGCATGCTGCGGACACCAGGTCTACCCAGCCATGAAACGGGCAACAGGTCTACTCACGGCTTGCTGCGGACACCAGGTCTACCCAGCCATGAAACGGGCAACAGGTCTACCAAGCTGCGGACACCAGGTCTACCCAGGGCATGCTGCGGACACCAGGTCTACCCACGGCTTGCTGCGGACAACAGGTCTACCCAGGCATGAATCGGGCAACAGGTCTACCAAGCTGCGGACACCAGGTCTACCCAGGGCATGCTGCGGACACCAGGTCTACCCACGGCTTGCTGCGGACAACAGGTCTACCAACTCAATGCTGCGGACACCAGGTCTACCCAGCCATGAAACGGGCAACAGGTCTACCAAGCTGCGGACACCAGGTCTACCCAGGGCATGCTGCGGACACCAGGTCTACCCAGCCATGAAACGGGCAACAGGTCTACCAAGCTGCGGACACCAGGTCTACCCAGCCATGAAACGGGCAACAGGTCTACTCACTCAATGCTGCGGACACCAGGTCTACCCAGCCATGAAACGGGCAACAGGTCTACCAACTCAATGCTGCGGACAACAGGTCTACCCAGCCATGAAACGGGCAACAGGTCTACCAAGCTGCGGACACCAGGTCTACCCACGGCTTGCTGCGGACAACAGGTCTACCCAGGCATGAATCGGGCAACAGGTCTACCAAGCTGCGGACACCAGGTCTACCCACGGCTTGCTGCGGACACCAGGTCTACCCAGCCATGAAACGGGCAACAGGTCTACCAAGCTGCGGACACCAGGTCTACCCAGGGCATGCTGCGGACACCAGGCCTACCCAGCCATGAAACGGGCAACAGGTCTACCAAGCTGCGGACAACAGGTCTACCCAGGGCATGCTGCGGACAACAGGTCTACCCAGCCATGAAACGGGCAACAGGTCTACTCACGGCTTGCTGCGGACACCAGGTCTACCCAGCCATGAAACGGGCAACAGGTCTACCAAGCTGCGGACACCAGGTCTACCCAGGGCATGCTGCGGACACCAGGTCTACCCACGGCTTGCTGCGGACACCAGGTCTACCCAGCCATGAAACGGGCAACAGGTCTACCAGGCTGCGGACACCAGGTCTACCCAGGGCATGCTGCGGACACCAGGTCTACCCACGGCTTGCTGCGGACAACAGGTCTACCCAGCCATGAAACGGGCAACAGGTCAACCAAGCTGCGGACACCAGGTCTACCCAGGGCATGCTGCGGACACCAGGTCTACCCAGCCATGAAACGGGCAACAGGTCTACTCACGGCTTGCTGCGGACACCAGGTCTACCCAGCCATGAAACGGGCAACAGGTCTACCAAGCTGCGGACAACAGGTCTACCCAGGGCATGCTGCGGACACCAGGTCTACCCACGGCTTGCTGCGGACAACAGGTCTACCCAGGCATGAATCGGGCAACAGGTCTACCAAGCTCCGGACACCAGGTCTACCCACGGCTTGCTGCGGACAACAGGTCTACCCAGCCATGAAACGGGCAACAGGTCTACCCACTCAATGCTGCGGACAACAGGTCTACCCAGCCATGAAACGGGCAACAGGTCTACCAAGCTGCGGACACCAGGTCTACCCAGGGCATGCTGCGGACACCAGGTCTACCCAGCCATGAAACGGGCAACAGGTCTACTCACGGCTTGCAGCGGACAACAGGTCTACCCAGCCATGAAACGGGCAACAGGTCTACCAAGCTGCGGACACCAGGTCTACCCAGGGCATGCTGCGGACACCAGGTCTACCCAGCCATGAAACGGGCAACAGGTCTACTCACGGCTTGCTGCGGACACCAGGTCTACCCAGCCATGAAACAGGCAACAGGTCTACCAAGCTGCGGACACCAGGTCTACCCAGCCATGAAACGGGCAACAGGTCTACCAAGCTGCGGACACCAGGTCTACCCAGGGCATGCTGCGGACACCAGGTCTACCAACTCAATGCTGCGGACAACAGGTCTACCCAGCCATGAAACGGGCAACAGGTCTACCAAGCTGCGGACACCAGGTCTACCCAGGGCATGCTGCGGACACCAGGTCTACCAACTCAATGCTGCGGACACCAGGTCTACCCAGCCATGAAACGGGCAACAGGTCTACCAACTCAATGCTGCGGGCAACAGGTCTACCCAGGCATGAATCGGGCAACAGGTCTACCAAGCTGCGGACACCAGGTCTACCCAGGGCATGCTGCGGACACCAGGTCTACCCAGCCATGAAACGGGCAACAGGTCTACTCACGGCTTGCTGCGGACAACAGGTCTACCCAGCCATGAAACGGGCAACAGGTCTACCAAGCTGCGGACAACAGGTCTACCCAGGGCATGCTGCGGACACCAGGTCTACCCACTCAATGCTGCGGACAACAGGTCTACCCAGGCATGAATCGGGCAACAGGTCTACCAAGCTCCGGACACCAGGTCTACCCACGGCTTGCTGCGGACAACAGGTCTACCCAGCCATGAAACGGGCAACAGGTCTACCAAGCTGCGGACAACAGGTCTACCCAGGGCATGCTGCGGACACCAGGTCTACCCACTCAATGCTGCGGACAACAGGTCTACCCAGGCATGAATCGGGCAACAGGTCTACCAAGCTCCGGACACCAGGTCTACCCACGGCTTGCTGCGGACACCAGGTCTACCCAGCCATGAAACGGGCAACAGGTCTACCAAGCTGCGGACACCAGGTCTACCCAGGGCATGCTGCGGACACCAGGTCTACCCACGGCTTGCTGCGGACACCAGGTCTACCCAGCCATGAAACGGGCAACAGGTCTACCAAGCTGCGGACACCAGGTCTACCCAGGGCATGCTGCGGACACCAGGTCTACCCACGGCTTGCTGCGGACACCAGGTCTACCCAGCCATGAAACGGGCAACAGGTCTACCAAGCTGCGGACACCAGGTCTACCCAGGGCATGCTGCGGACACCAGGTCTACCCACGGCTTGCTGCGGACAACAGGTCTACCCAGCTGCGGACAACAGGTCTACCCAGGGCATGAAACGGGCAACAGGTCTACCAAGCTGCGGACACCAGGTCTACCCAGGGCATGCTGCGGACACCAGGTCTACCCACGGCTTGCTGCGGACAACAGGTCTACCCAGCCATGAAACGGGCAACAGGTCTACCAAGCTGCGGACACCAGGTCTACCCAGGGCATGCTGCGGACACCAGGTCTACCCACGGCTTGCTGCGGACACCAGGTCTACCCAGCCATGAAACGGGCAACAGGTCTACCAAGCTGCGGACACCAGGTCTACCCAGGGCATGCTGCGGACACCAGGTCTACCCACGGCTTGCTGCGGACACCAGGTCTACCCAGCCATGAAACGGGCAACAGGTCTACCAAGCTGCGGACACCAGGTCTACCCAGGGCATGCTGCGGACACCAGGTCTACCCAGCCATGAAACGGGCAACAGGTCTACTCACGGCTTGCTGCGGACACCAGGTCTACCCAGCCATGAAACGGGCAACAGGTCTACCAAGCTGCGGACAACAGGTCTACCCAGGGCATGCTGCGGACACCAGGTCTACCCACTCAATGCTGCGGACAACAGGTCTACCCAGGCATGAATCGGGCAACAGGTCTACCAAGCTCCGGACACCAGGTCTACCCACGGCTTGCTGCGGACAACAGGTCTACCCAGCCATGAAACGGGCAACAGGTCTACCAAGCTGCGGACACCAGGTCTACCCAGGGCATGCTGCGGACACCAGGTCTACCCACTCAATGCTGCGGACAACAGGTCTACCCAGGCATGAATCGGGCAACAGGTCTACCAAGCTCCGGACACCAGGTCTACCCACGGCTTGCTGCGGACACCAGGTCTACCCAGCCATGAAACGGGCAACAGGTCTACCAAGCTGCGGACACCAGGTCTACCCAGGGCATGCTGCGGACACCAGGTCTACCCACGGCTTGCTGCGGACACCAGGTCTACCCAGCCATGAAACGGGCAACAGGTCTACCAAGCTGCGGACACCAGGTCTACCCAGGGCATGCTGCGGACACCAGGTCTACCCACGGCTTGCTGCGGACACCAGGTCTACCCAGCCATGAAACGGGCAACAGGTCTACCAAGCTGCGGACACCAGGTCTACCCAGGGCATGCTGCGGACACCAGGTCTACCCAGCCATGAAACGGGCAACAGGTCTACTCACGGCTTGCTGCGGACAACAGGTCTACCCAGCCATGAAACGGGCAACAGGTCTACCAAGCTGCGGACAACAGGTCTACCCAGGGCATGCTGCGGACACCAGGTCTACCCACTCAATGCTGCGGACAACAGGTCTACCCAGGCATGAATCGGGCAACAGGTCTACCAAGCTCCGGACACCAGGTCTACCCACGGCTTGCTGCGGACAACAGGTCTACCCAGCCATGAAACGGGCAACAGGTCTACCAAGCTGCGGACACCAGGTCTACCCAGGGCATGCTGCGGACACCAGGTCTACCCAGCCATGAAACGGGCAACAGGTCTACTCACGGCTTGCTGCGGACACCAGGTCTACCCAGCCATGAAACGGGCAACAGGTCTACCAAGCTGCGGACACCAGGTCTACCCAGGGCATGCTGCGGACACCAGGTCTACCCACTCAATGCTGCGGACAACAGGTCTACCCAGGCATGAATCGGGCAACAGGTCTACCAAGCTCCGGACACCAGGTCTACCCACGGCTTGCTGCGGACAACAGGTCTACCCAGCCATGAAACGGGCAACAGGTCTACCAAGCTGCGGACACCAGGTCTACCCAGGGCATGCTGCGGACACCAGGTCTACCCAGCCATGAAACGGGCAACAGGTCTACTCACGGCTTGCTGCGGACACCAGGTCTACCCAGCCATGAAACGGGCAACAGGTCTACCAAGCTGCGGACACCAGGTCTACCCAGGGCATGCTGCGGACACCAGGTCTACCCACTCAATGCTGCGGACAACAGGTCTACCCAGGCATGAATCGGGCAACAGGTCTACCAAGCTCCGGACACCAGGTCTACCCACGGCTTGCTGCGGACAACAGGTCTACCCAGCCATGAAACGGGCAACAGGTCTACCAAGCTGCGGACACCAGGTCTACCCAGGGCATGCTGCGGACACCAGGTCTACCCACGGCTTGCTGCGGACACCAGGTCTACCCAGCCATGAAACGGGCAACAGGTCTACCAAGCTGCGGACACCAGGTCTACCCAGGGCATGCTGCGGACACCAGGTCTACCCAGCCATGAAACGGGCAACAGGTCTACTCACGGCTTGCTGCGGACACCAGGTCTACCCAGCCATGAAACGGGCAACAGGTCTACCAAGCTGCGGACAACAGGTCTACCCAGGGCATGCTGCGGACACCAGGTCTACCCACTCAATGCTGCGGACAACAGGTCTACCCAGGCATGAATCGGGCAACAGGTCTACCAAGCTCCGGACACCAGGTCTACCCACGGCTTGCTGCGGACAACAGGTCTACCCAGCCATGAAACGGGCAACAGGTCTACCAAGCTGCGGACACCAGGTCTACCCAGGGCATGCTGCGGACACCAGGTCTACCCAGCCATGAAACGGGCAACAGGTCTACTCACGGCTTGCTGCGGACAACAGGTCTACCCAGCCATGAAACGGGCAACAGGTCTACCAAGCTGCGGACACCAGGTCTACCCAGGGCATGCTGCGGACACCAGGTCTACCCACTCAATGCTGCGGACAACAGGTCTACCCAGGCATGAATCGGGCAACAGGTCTACCAAGCTCCGGACACCAGGTCTACCCACGGCTTGCTGCGGACAACAGGTCTACCCAGCCATGAAACGGGCAACAGGTCTACCAAGCTGCGGACACCAGGTCTACCCAGGGCATGCTGCGGACACCAGGTCTACCCAGCCATGAAACGGGCAACAGGTCTACTCACGGCTTGCTGCGGACACCAGGTCTACCCAGCCATGAAACGGGCAACAGGTCTACCAAGCTGCGGACACCAGGTCTACCCAGGGCATGCTGCGGACACCAGGCCTACCCAGCCATGAAACGGGGCAACAGGTCTACCAAGCTGCGGACAACAGGTCTACCCAGGGCATGCTGCGGACAACAGGTCTACCCAGCCATGAAACGGGCAACAGGTCTACTCACGGCTTGCTGCGGACACCAGGTCTACCCAGCCATGAAACGGGCAACAGGTCTACCAAGCTGCGGACACCAGGTCTACCCAGGGCATGCTGCGGACACCAGGTCTACCCACGGCTTGCTGCGGACACCAGGTCTACCCAGCCATGAAACGGGCAACAGGTCTACCAGGCTGCGGACACCAGGTCTACCCAGGGCATGCTGCGGACACCAGGTCTACCCACGGCTTGCTGCGGACAACAGGTCTACCCAGCCATGAAACGGGCAACAGGTCAACCAAGCTGCGGACACCAGGTCTACCCAGGGCATGCTGCGGACACCAGGTCTACCCAGCCATGAAACGGGCAACAGGTCTACTCACGGCTTGCTGCGGACACCAGGTCTACCCAGCCATGAAACGGGCAACAGGTCTACCAAGCTGCGGACAACAGGTCTACCCAGGGCATGCTGCGGACACCAGGTCTACCCACGGCTTGCTGCGGACAACAGGTCTACCCAGGCATGAATCGGGCAACAGGTCTACCAAGCTCCGGACACCAGGTCTACCCACGGCTTGCTGCGGACAACAGGTCTACCCAGCCATGAAACGGGCAACAGGTCTACCCACTCAATGCTGCGGACAACAGGTCTACCCAGCCATGAAACGGGCAACAGGTCTACCAAGCTGCGGACACCAGGTCTACCCAGGGCATGCTGCGGACACCAGGTCTACCCAGCCATGAAACGGGCAACAGGTCTACTCACGGCTTGCAGCGGACAACAGGTCTACCCAGCCATGAAACGGGCAACAGGTCTACCAAGCTGCGGACACCAGGTCTACCCAGGGCATGCTGCGGACACCAGGTCTACCCAGCCATGAAACGGGCAACAGGTCTACTCACGGCTTGCTGCGGACACCAGGTCTACCCAGCCATGAAACAGGCAACAGGTCTACCAAGCTGCGGACACCAGGTCTACCCAGCCATGAAACGGGCAACAGGTCTACCAAGCTGCGGACACCAGGTCTACCCAGGGCATGCTGCGGACACCAGGTCTACCAACTCAATGCTGCGGACAACAGGTCTACCCAGCCATGAAACGGGCAACAGGTCTACCAAGCTGCGGACACCAGGTCTACCCAGGGCATGCTGCGGACACCAGGTCTACCAACTCAATGCTGCGGACACCAGGTCTACCCAGCCATGAAACGGGCAACAGGTCTACCAACTCAATGCTGCGGGCAACAGGTCTACCCAGGCATGAATCGGGCAACAGGTCTACCAAGCTGCGGACACCAGGTCTACCCAGGGCATGCTGCGGACACCAGGTCTACCCAGCCATGAAACGGGCAACAGGTCTACTCACGGCTTGCTGCGGACAACAGGTCTACCCAGCCATGAAACGGGCAACAGGTCTACCAAGCTGCGGACAACAGGTCTACCCAGGGCATGCTGCGGACACCAGGTCTACCCACTCAATGCTGCGGACAACAGGTCTACCCAGGCATGAATCGGGCAACAGGTCTACCAAGCTCCGGACACCAGGTCTACCCACGGCTTGCTGCGGACAACAGGTCTACCCAGCCATGAAACGGGCAACAGGTCTACCAAGCTGCGGACAACAGGTCTACCCAGGGCATGCTGCGGACACCAGGTCTACCCACTCAATGCTGCGGACAACAGGTCTACCCAGGCATGAATCGGGCAACAGGTCTACCAAGCTCCGGACACCAGGTCTACCCACGGCTTGCTGCGGACACCAGGTCTACCCAGCCATGAAACGGGCAACAGGTCTACCAAGCTGCGGACACCAGGTCTACCCAGGGCATGCTGCGGACACCAGGTCTACCCACGGCTTGCTGCGGACACCAGGTCTACCCAGCCATGAAACGGGCAACAGGTCTACCAAGCTGCGGACACCAGGTCTACCCAGGGCATGCTGCGGACACCAGGTCTACCCACGGCTTGCTGCGGACACCAGGTCTACCCAGCCATGAAACGGGCAACAGGTCTACCAAGCTGCGGACACCAGGTCTACCCAGGGCATGCTGCGGACACCAGGTCTACCCACGGCTTGCTGCGGACAACAGGTCTACCCAGCTGCGGACAACAGGTCTACCCAGGGCATGAAACGGGCAACAGGTCTACCAAGCTGCGGACACCAGGTCTACCCAGGGCATGCTGCGGACACCAGGTCTACCCACGGCTTGCTGCGGACAACAGGTCTACCCAGCCATGAAACGGGCAACAGGTCTACCAAGCTGCGGACACCAGGTCTACCCAGGGCATGCTGCGGACACCAGGTCTACCCACGGCTTGCTGCGGACACCAGGTCTACCCAGCCATGAAACGGGCAACAGGTCTACCAAGCTGCGGACACCAGGTCTACCCAGGGCATGCTGCGGACACCAGGTCTACCCACGGCTTGCTGCGGACACCAGGTCTACCCAGCCATGAAACGGGCAACAGGTCTACCAAGCTGCGGACACCAGGTCTACCCAGGGCATGCTGCGGACACCAGGTCTACCCAGCCATGAAACGGGCAACAGGTCTACTCACGGCTTGCTGCGGACACCAGGTCTACCCAGCCATGAAACGGGCAACAGGTCTACCAAGCTGCGGACAACAGGTCTACCCAGGGCATGCTGCGGACACCAGGTCTACCCACTCAATGCTGCGGACAACAGGTCTACCCAGGCATGAATCGGGCAACAGGTCTACCAAGCTCCGGACACCAGGTCTACCCACGGCTTGCTGCGGACAACAGGTCTACCCAGCCATGAAACGGGCAACAGGTCTACCAAGCTGCGGACACCAGGTCTACCCAGGGCATGCTGCGGACACCAGGTCTACCCACTCAATGCTGCGGACAACAGGTCTACCCAGGCATGAATCGGGCAACAGGTCTACCAAGCTCCGGACACCAGGTCTACCCACGGCTTGCTGCGGACACCAGGTCTACCCAGCCATGAAACGGGCAACAGGTCTACCAAGCTGCGGACACCAGGTCTACCCAGGGCATGCTGCGGACACCAGGTCTACCCACGGCTTGCTGCGGACACCAGGTCTACCCAGCCATGAAACGGGCAACAGGTCTACCAAGCTGCGGACACCAGGTCT
Source organism: Sturnus vulgaris (assembly GCF_052056855.1). Classification (NCBI taxonomy): domain Eukaryota; kingdom Metazoa; phylum Chordata; class Aves; order Passeriformes; family Sturnidae; genus Sturnus; species Sturnus vulgaris. The sequence continues at coordinate 131,298 of NW_028276076.1, read as the reverse complement.
ACCCAGGGCATGCTGCGGACACCAGGTCTACCCACGGCTTGCTGCGGACACCAGGTCTACCCAGCCATGAAACGGGCAACAGGTCTACCAAGCTGCGGACACCAGGTCTACCCAGGGCATGCTGCGGACACCAGGTCTACCCAGCCATGAAACGGGCAACAGGTCTACTCACGGCTTGCTGCGGACAACAGGTCTACCCAGCCATGAAACGGGCAACAGGTCTACCAAGCTGCGGACAACAGGTCTACCCAGGGCATGCTGCGGACACCAGGTCTACCCACTCAATGCTGCGGACAACAGGTCTACCCAGGCATGAATCGGGCAACAGGTCTACCAAGCTCCGGACACCAGGTCTACCCACGGCTTGCTGCGGACAACAGGTCTACCCAGCCATGAAACGGGCAACAGGTCTACCAAGCTGCGGACACCAGGTCTACCCAGGGCATGCTGCGGACACCAGGTCTACCCAGCCATGAAACGGGCAACAGGTCTACTCACGGCTTGCTGCGGACACCAGGTCTACCCAGCCATGAAACGGGCAACAGGTCTACCAAGCTGCGGACACCAGGTCTACCCAGGGCATGCTGCGGACACCAGGTCTACCCACTCAATGCTGCGGACAACAGGTCTACCCAGGCATGAATCGGGCAACAGGTCTACCAAGCTCCGGACACCAGGTCTACCCACGGCTTGCTGCGGACAACAGGTCTACCCAGCCATGAAACGGGCAACAGGTCTACCAAGCTGCGGACACCAGGTCTACCCAGGGCATGCTGCGGACACCAGGTCTACCCAGCCATGAAACGGGCAACAGGTCTACTCACGGCTTGCTGCGGACACCAGGTCTACCCAGCCATGAAACGGGCAACAGGTCTACCAAGCTGCGGACACCTGGTCTACCCAGGGCATGCTGCGGACACCAGGTCTACCCACTCAATGCTGCGGACAACAGGTCTACCCAGGCATGAATCGGGCAACAGGTCTACCAAGCTCCGGACACCAGGTCTACCCACGGCTTGCTGCGGACAACAGGTCTACCCAGCCATGAAACGGGCAACAGGTCTACCAAGCTGCGGACACCAGGTCTACCCAGGGCATGCTGCGGACACCAGGTCTACCCACGGCTTGCTGCGGACACCAGGTCTACCCAGCCATGAAACGGGCAACAGGTCTACCAAGCTGCGGACACCAGGTCTACCCAGGGCATGCTGCGGACACCAGGTCTACCCAGCCATGAAACGGGCAACAGGTCTACTCACGGCTTGCTGCGGACACCAGGTCTACCCAGCCATGAAACGGGCAACAGGTCTACCAAGCTGCGGACAACAGGTCTACCCAGGGCATGCTGCGGACACCAGGTCTACCCACTCAATGCTGCGGACAACAGGTCTACCCAGGCATGAATCGGGCAACAGGTCTACCAAGCTCCGGACACCAGGTCTACCCACGGCTTGCTGCGGACAACAGGTCTACCCAGCCATGAAACGGGCAACAGGTCTACCAAGCTGCGGACACCAGGTCTACCCAGGGCATGCTGCGGACACCAGGTCTACCCAGCCATGAAACGGGCAACAGGTCTACTCACGGCTTGCTGCGGACAACAGGTCTACCCAGCCATGAAACGGGCAACAGGTCTACCAAGCTGCGGACACCAGGTCTACCCAGGGCATGCTGCGGACACCAGGTCTACCCACTCAATGCTGCGGACAACAGGTCTACCCAGGCATGAATCGGGCAACAGGTCTACCAAGCTCCGGACACCAGGTCTACCCACGGCTTGCTGCGGACAACAGGTCTACCCAGCCATGAAACGGGCAACAGGTCTACCAAGCTGCGGACACCAGGTCTACCCAGGGCATGCTGCGGACACCAGGTCTACCCAGCCATGAAACGGGCAACAGGTCTACTCACGGCTTGCTGCGGACACCAGGTCTACCCAGCCATGAAACGGGCAACAGGTCTACCAAGCTGCGGACACCAGGTCTACCCAGGGCATGCTGCGGACACCAGGTCTACCCAGCCATGAAACGGGCAACAGGTCTACTCACGGCTTGCTGCGGACACCAGGTCTACCCAGCCATGAAACGGGCAACAGGTCTACCAAGCTGCGGACACCAGGTCTACCCAGGGCATGCTGCGGACACCAGGTCTACCCACGGCTTGCTGCGGACAACAGGTCTACCCAGGCATGAATCGGGCAACAGGTCTACCAAGCTGCGGACACCAGGTCTACCCAGGGCATGCTGCGGACACCAGGTCTACCCACGGCTTGCTGCGGACAACAGGTCTACCAACTCAATGCTGCGGACACCAGGTCTACCCAGCCATGAAACGGGCAACAGGTCTACCAAGCTGCGGACACCAGGTCTACCCAGGGCATGCTGCGGACACCAGGTCTACCCAGCCATGAAACGGGCAACAGGTCTACCAAGCTGCGGACACCAGGTCTACCCAGCCATGAAACGGGCAACAGGTCTACTCACTCAATGCTGCGGACACCAGGTCTACCCAGCCATGAAACGGGCAACAGGTCTACCAACTCAATGCTGCGGACAACAGGTCTACCCAGCCATGAAACGGGCAACAGGTCTACCAAGCTGCGGACACCAGGTCTACCCACTCAATGCTGCGGACAACAGGTCTACCCAGGCATGAATCGGGCAACAGGTCTACCACGCTCCGGACACCAGGTCTACCCACGGCTTGCTGCGGACAACAGGTCTACCCAGCCATGAAACGGGCAACAGGTCTACCAAGCTGCGGACACCAGGTCTACCCAGGGCATGCTGCGGACACCAGGTCTACCCAGCCATGAAACGGGCAACAGGTCTACTCACGGCTTGCTGCGGACACCAGGTCTACCCAGCCATGAAACGGGCAACAGGTCTACCAAGCTGCGGACACCAGGTCTACCCAGGGCATGCTGCGGACACCAGGTCTACCCACTCAATGCTGCGGACAACAGGTCTACCCAGGCATGAATCGGGCAACAGGTCTACCAAGCTCCGGACACCAGGTCTACCCACGGCTTGCTGCGGACAACAGGTCTACCCAGCCATGAAACGGGCAACAGGTCTACCAAGCTGCGGACACCAGGTCTACCCAGGGCATGCTGCGGACACCAGGTCTACCCAGCCATGAAACGGGCAACAGGTCTACTCACGGCTTGCTGCGGACACCAGGTCTACCCAGCCATGAAACGGGCAACAGGTCTACCAAGCTGCGGACACCAGGTCTACCCAGGGCATGCTGCGGACACCAGGTCTACCCACTCAATGCTGCGGACAACAGGTCTACCCAGGCATGAATCGGGCAACAGGTCTACCAAGCTCCGGACACCAGGTCTACCCACGGCTTGCTGCGGACAACAGGTCTACCCAGCCATGAAACGGGCAACAGGTCTACCAAGCTGCGGACACCAGGTCTACCCAGGGCATGCTGCGGACACCAGGTCTACCCACGGCTTGCTGCGGACACCAGGTCTACCCAGCCATGAAACGGGCAACAGGTCTACCAAGCTGCGGACACCAGGTCTACCCAGGGCATGCTGCGGACACCAGGTCTACCCAGCCATGAAACGGGCAACAGGTCTACTCACGGCTTGCTGCGGACACCAGGTCTACCCAGCCATGAAACGGGCAACAGGTCTACCAAGCTGCGGACAACAGGTCTACCCAGGGCATGCTGCGGACACCAGGTCTACCCACTCAATGCTGCGGACAACAGGTCTACCCAGGCATGAATCGGGCAACAGGTCTACCAAGCTCCGGACACCAGGTCTACCCACGGCTTGCTGCGGACAACAGGTCTACCCAGCCATGAAACGGGCAACAGGTCTACCAAGCTGCGGACACCAGGTCTACCCAGGGCATGCTGCGGACACCAGGTCTACCCAGCCATGAAACGGGCAACAGGTCTACTCACGGCTTGCTGCGGACAACAGGTCTACCCAGCCATGAAACGGGCAACAGGTCTACCAAGCTGCGGACACCAGGTCTACCCAGGGCATGCTGCGGACACCAGGTCTACCCACTCAATGCTGCGGACAACAGGTCTACCCAGGCATGAATCGGGCAACAGGTCTACCAAGCTCCGGACACCAGGTCTACCCACGGCTTGCTGCGGACAACAGGTCTACCCAGCCATGAAACGGGCAACAGGTCTACCAAGCTGCGGACACCAGGTCTACCCAGGGCATGCTGCGGACACCAGGTCTACCCAGCCATGAAACGGGCAACAGGTCTACTCACGGCTTGCTGCGGACACCAGGTCTACCCAGCCATGAAACGGGCAACAGGTCTACCAAGCTGCGGACACCAGGTCTACCCAGGGCATGCTGCGGACACCAGGTCTACCCAGCCATGAAACGGGCAACAGGTCTACTCACGGCTTGCTGCGGACACCAGGTCTACCCAGCCATGAAACGGGCAACAGGTCTACCAAGCTGCGGACACCAGGTCTACCCAGGGCATGCTGCGGACACCAGGTCTACCCACGGCTTGCTGCGGACAACAGGTCTACCCAGGCATGAATCGGGCAACAGGTCTACCAAGCTGCGGACACCAGGTCTACCCAGGGCATGCTGCGGACACCAGGTCTACCCACGGCTTGCTGCGGACAACAGGTCTACCAACTCAATGCTGCGGACACCAGGTCTACCCAGCCATGAAACGGGCAACAGGTCTACCAAGCTGCGGACACCAGGTCTACCCAGGGCATGCTGCGGACACCAGGTCTACCCAGCCATGAAACGGGCAACAGGTCTACCAAGCTGCGGACACCAGGTCTACCCAGCCATGAAACGGGCAACAGGTCTACTCACTCAATGCTGCGGACACCAGGTCTACCCAGCCATGAAACGGGCAACAGGTCTACCAACTCAATGCTGCGGACAACAGGTCTACCCAGCCATGAAACGGGCAACAGGTCTACCAAGCTGCGGACACCAGGTCTACCCACTCAATGCTGCGGACAACAGGTCTACCCAGGCATGAATCGGGCAACAGGTCTACCAAGCTGCGGACACCAGGTCTACCCACGGCTTGCTGCGGACACCAGGTCTACCCAGCCATGAAACGGGCAACAGGTCTACCAAGCTGCGGACACCAGGTCTACCCAGGGCATGCTGCGGACACCAGGCCTACCCAGCCATGAAACGGGCAACAGGTCTACCAAGCTGCGGACAACAGGTCTACCCAGGGCATGCTGCGGACAACAGGTCTACCCAGCCATGAAACGGGCAACAGGTCTACTCACGGCTTGCTGCGGACACCAGGTCTACCCAGCCATGAAACGGGCAACAGGTCTACCAAGCTGCGGACACCAGGTCTACCCAGGGCATGCTGCGGACACCAGGTCTACCCACGGCTTGCTGCGGACACCAGGTCTACCCAGCCATGAAACGGGCAACAGGTCTACCAGGCTGCGGACACCAGGTCTACCCAGGGCATGCTGCGGACACCAGGTCTACCCACGGCTTGCTGCGGACAACAGGTCTACCCAGCCATGAAACGGGCAACAGGTCAACCAAGCTGCGGACACCAGGTCTACCCAGGGCATGCTGCGGACACCAGGTCTACCCAGCCATGAAACGGGCAACAGGTCTACTCACGGCTTGCTGCGGACACCAGGTCTACCCAGCCATGAAACGGGCAACAGGTCTACCAAGCTGCGGACACCAGGTCTACCCAGGGCATGCTGCGGACACCAGGTCTACCCACGGCTTGCTGCGGACAACAGGTCTACCCAGGCATGAATCGGGCAACAGGTCTACCAAGCTCCGGACACCAGGTCTACCCACGGCTTGCTGCGGACAACAGGTCTACCCAGCCATGAAACGGGCAACAGGTCTACCCACTCAATGCTGCGGACAACAGGTCTACCCAGCCATGAAACGGGCAACAGGTCTACCAAGCTGCGGACACCAGGTCTACCCAGGGCATGCTGCGGACACCAGGTCTACCCAGCCATGAAACGGGCAACAGGTCTACTCACGGCTTGCAGCGGACAACAGGTCTACCCAGCCATGAAACGGGCAACAGGTCTACCAAGCTGCGGACACCAGGTCTACCCAGGGCATGCTGCGGACACCAGGTCTACCCAGCCATGAAACGGGCAACAGGTCTACTCACGGCTTGCTGCGGACACCAGGTCTACCCAGCCATGAAACAGGCAACAGGTCTACCAAGCTGCGGACACCAGGTCTACCCAGCCATGAAACGGGCAACAGGTCTACCAAGCTGCGGACACCAGGTCTACCCAGGGCATGCTGCGGACACCAGGTCTACCAACTCAATGCTGCGGACAACAGGTCTACCCAGCCATGAAACGGGCAACAGGTCTACCAAGCTGCGGACACCAGGTCTACCCAGGGCATGCTGCGGACACCAGGTCTACCAACTCAATGCTGCGGACACCAGGTCTACCCAGCCATGAAACGGGCAACAGGTCTACCAACTCAATGTTGCGGGCAACAGGTCTACCCAGGCATGAATCGGGCAACAGGTCTACCAAGCTGCGGACACCAGGTCTACCCACGGCTTGCTGCGGACAACAGGTCTACCCAGGCATGAATCGGGCAACAGGTCTACCAAGCTGCGGACACCAGGTCTACCCACGGCTTGCTGCGGACACCAGGTCTACCCAGCCATGAAACGGGCAACAGGTCTACCAAGCTGCGGACACCAGGTCTACCCAGGGCATGCTGCGGACACCAGGTCTACCCAGCCATGAAACGGGCAACAGGTCTACTCACGGCTTGCTGCGGACACCAGGTCTACCCAGCCATGAAACGGGCAATAGGTCTACCAAGCTGCGGACACCAGGTCTACCCAGGGCATGCTGCGGACACCAGGTCTACCCAGCCATGAAACGGGCAACAGGTCTACTCACGGCTTGCTGCGGACACCAGGTCTACCCAGCCATGAAACGGGCAACAGGTCTACCAAGCTGCGGACACCAGGTCTACCCAGGGCATGCTGCGGACACCAGGTCTACCCACGGCTTGCTGCGGACAACAGGTCTACCCAGCCATGAAACGGGCAAGAGGTCTACCAAGCTGCGGACACCAGGTCTACCCAGGGCATGCTGCGGACACCAGGTCTACCCACGGCTTGCTGCGGACAACAGGTCTACCAACTCAATGCTGCGGACAACAGGTCTACCCAGCCATGAAACGGGCAACAGGTCTACCAAGCTGCGGACACCAGGTCTACCCACGGCTTGCTGCGGACACCAGGTCTACCCAGCCATGAAACGGGCAACAGGTCTACCAAGCTGCGGACACCAGGTCTACCCAGGGCATGCTGCGGACACCAGGTCTACCCAGCCATGAAACGGGCAACAGGTCTACCAAGCTGCGGACACCAGGTCTACCCAGCCATGAAACGGGCAACAGGTCTACTCACTCAATGCTGCGGACACCAGGTCTACCCAGCCATGAAACGGGCAACAGGTCTACCAACTCAATGCTGCGGACAACAGGTCTACCCAGCCATGAAACGGGCAACAGGTCTACCAAGCTGCGGACACCAGGTCTACCCAGGGCATGCTGCGGACACCAGGTCTACCCACTCAATGCTGCGGACAACAGGTCTACCCAGGCATGAATCGGGCAACAGGTCTACCAAGCTCCGGACACCAGGTCTACCCACGGCTTGCTGCGGACAACAGGTCTACCCAGCCATGAAACGGGCAACAGGTCTACCAAGCTGCGGACACCAGGTCTACCCAGGGCATGCTGCGGACACCAGGTCTACCCAGCCATGAAACGGGCAACAGGTCTACTCACGGCTTGCTGCGGACAACAGGTCTACCCAGCCATGAAACGGGCAACAGGTCTACTCACGGCTTGCTGCGGACACCAGGTCTACCCAGCCATGAAACAGGCAACAGGTCTACCAAGCTGCGGACACCAGGTCTACCCAGCCATGAAACGGGCAACAGGTCTACCAAGCTGCGGACACCAGGTCTACCCAGGGCATGCTGCGGACACCAGGTCTACCAACTCAATGCTGCGGACAACAGGTCTACCCAGCCATGAAACGGGCAACAGGTCTACCAAGCTGCGGACACCAGGTCTACCCAGGGCATGCTGCGGACACCAGGTCTACCAACTCAATGCTGCGGACACCAGGTCTACCCAGCCATGAAACGGGCAACAGGTCTACCAACTCAATGCTGCGGGCAACAGGTCTACCCAGGCATGAATCGGGCAACAGGTCTACCAAGCTGCGGACACCAGGTCTACCCACGGCTTGCTGCGGACAACAGGTCTACCCAGGCATGAATCGGGCAACAGGTCTACCAAGCTGCGGACACCAGGTCTACCCACGGCTTGCTGCGGACACCAGGTCTACCCAGCCATGAAACGGGCAACAGGTCTACCAAGCTGCGGACACCAGGTCTACCCAGGGCATGCTGCGGACACCAGGTCTACCCAGCCATGAAACGGGCAACAGGTCTACTCACGGCTTGCTGCGGACACCAGGTCTACCCAGCCATGAAACGGGCAATAGGTCTACCAAGCTGCGGACACCAGGTCTACCCAGGGCATGCTGCGGACACCAGGTCTACCCAGCCATGAAACGGGCAACAGGTCTACTCACGGCTTGCTGCGGACACCAGGTCTACCCAGCCATGAAACGGGCAACAGGTCTACCAAGCTGCGGACACCAGGTCTACCCAGGGCATGCTGCGGACACCAGGTCTACCCACGGCTTGCTGCGGACAACAGGTCTACCCAGCCATGAAACGGGCAAGAGGTCTACCAAGCTGCGGACACCAGGTCTACCCAGGGCATGCTGCGGACACCAGGTCTACCCACGGCTTGCTGCGGACAACAGGTCTACCAACTCAATGCTGCGGACAACAGGTCTACCCAGCCATGAAACGGGCAACAGGTCTACCAAGCTGCGGACACCAGGTCTACCCACGGCTTGCTGCGGACACCAGGTCTACCCAGCCATGAAACGGGCAACAGGTCTACCAAGCTGCGGACACCAGGTCTACCCAGGGCATGCTGCGGACACCAGGTCTACCCAGCCATGAAACGGGCAACAGGTCTACCAAGCTGCGGACACCAGGTCTACCCAGCCATGAAACGGGCAACAGGTCTACTCACTCAATGCTGCGGACACCAGGTCTACCCAGCCATGAAACGGGCAACAGGTCTACCAACTCAATGCTGCGGACAACAGGTCTACCCAGCCATGAAACGGGCAACAGGTCTACCAAGCTGCGGACACCAGGTCTACCCAGGGCATGCTGCGGACACCAGGTCTACCCACTCAATGCTGCGGACAACAGGTCTACCCAGGCATGAATCGGGCAACAGGTCTACCAAGCTCCGGACACCAGGTCTACCCACGGCTTGCTGCGGACAACAGGTCTACCCAGCCATGAAACGGGCAACAGGTCTACCAAGCTGCGGACACCAGGTCTACCCAGGGCATGCTGCGGACACCAGGTCTACCCAGCCATGAAACGGGCAACAGGTCTACTCACGGCTTGCTGCGGACAACAGGTCTACCCAGCCATGAAACGGGCAACAGGTCTACCAAGCTGCGGACACCAGGTCTACCCAGGGCATGCTGCGGACACCAGGTCTACCCACTCAATGCTGCGGACAACAGGTCTACCCAGGCATGAATCGGGCAACAGGTCTACCAAGCTCCGGACACCAGGTCTACCCACGGCTTGCTGCGGACAACAGGTCTACCCAGCCATGAAACGGGCAACAGGTCTACCAAGCTGCGGACACCAGGTCTACCCAGGGCATGCTGCGGACACCAGGTCTACCCAGCCATGAAACGGGCAACAGGTCTACTCACGGCTTGCTGCGGACACCAGGTCTACCCAGCCATGAAACGGGCAACAGGTCTACCAAGCTGCGGACACCAGGTCTACCCAGGGCATGCTGCGGACACCAGGTCTACCCAGCCATGAAACGGGCAACAGGTCTACTCACGGCTTGCTGCGGACACCAGGTCTACCCAGCCATGAAACGGGCAACAGGTCTACCAAGCTGCGGACACCAGGTCTACCCAGGGCATGCTGCGGACACCAGGTCTACCCACGGCTTGCTGCGGACAACAGGTCTACCCAGGCATGAATCGGGCAACAGGTCTACCAAGCTGCGGACACCAGGTCTACCCAGGGCATGCTGCGGACACCAGGTCTACCCACGGCTTGCTGCGGACAACAGGTCTACCAACTCAATGCTGCGGACACCAGGTCTACCCAGCCATGAAACGGGCAACAGGTCTACCAAGCTGCGGACACCAGGTCTACCCAGGGCATGCTGCGGACACCAGGTCTACCCAGCCATGAAACGGGCAACAGGTCTACCAAGCTGCGGACACCAGGTCTACCCAGCCATGAAACGGGCAACAGGTCTACTCACTCAATGCTGCGGACACCAGGTCTACCCAGCCATGAAACGGGCAACAGGTCTACCAACTCAATGCTGCGGACAACAGGTCTACCCAGCCATGAAACGGGCAACAGGTCTACCAAGCTGCGGACACCAGGTCTACCCAGGGCATGCTGCGGACACCAGGTCTACCCAGCCATGAAACGGGCAACAGGTCTACTCACGGCTTGCTGCGGACAACAGGTCTACCCAGCCATGAAACGGGCAACAGGTCTACCAAGCTGCGGACACCAGGTCTACCCAGGGCATGCTGCGGACACCAGGTCTACCCACTCAATGCTGCGGACAACAGGTCTACCCAGGCATGAATCGGGCAACAGGTCTACCAAGCTCCGGACACCAGGTCTACCCACGGCTTGCTGCGGACAACAGGTCTACCCAGCCATGAAACGGGCAACAGGTCTACCAAGCTGCGGACACCAGGTCTACCCAGGGCATGCTGCGGACACCAGGTCTACCCAGCCATGAAACGGGCAACAGGTCTACTCACGGCTTGCTGCGGACACCAGGTCTACCCAGCCATGAAACGGGCAACAGGTCTACCAAGCTGCGGACACCAGGTCTACCCAGGGCATGCTGCGGACACCAGGTCTACCCAGCCATGAAACGGGCAACAGGTCTACTCACGGCTTGCTGCGGACACCAGGTCTACCCAGCCATGAAACGGGCAACAGGTCTACCAAGCTGCGGACACCAGGTCTACCCAGGGCATGCTGCGGACACCAGGTCTACCCACGGCTTGCTGCGGACAACAGGTCTACCCAGGCATGAATCGGGCAACAGGTCTACCAAGCTGCGGACACCAGGTCTACCCAGGGCATGCTGCGGACACCAGGTCTACCCACGGCTTGCTGCGGACAACAGGTCTACCAACTCAATGCTGCGGACACCAGGTCTACCCAGCCATGAAACGGGCAACAGGTCTACCAAGCTGCGGACACCAGGTCTACCCAGGGCATGCTGCGGACACCAGGTCTACCCAGCCATGAAACGGGCAACAGGTCTACCAAGCTGCGGACACCAGGTCTACCCAGCCATGAAACGGGCAACAGGTCTACTCACTCAATGCTGCGGACACCAGGTCTACCCAGCCATGAAACGGGCAACAGGTCTACCAACTCAATGCTGCGGACAACAGGTCTACCCAGCCATGAAACGGGCAACAGGTCTACCAAGCTGCGGACACCAGGTCTACCCACTCAATGCTGCGGACAACAGGTCTACCCAGGCATGAATCGGGCAACAGGTCTACCAAGCTGCGGACACCAGGTCTACCCACGGCTTGCTGCGGACACCAGGTCTACCCAGCCATGAAACGGGCAACAGGTCTACCAAGCTGCGGACACCAGGTCTACCCAGGGCATGCTGCGGACACCAGGCCTACCCAGCCATGAAACGGGCAACAGGTCTACCAAGCTGCGGACAACAGGTCTACCCAGGGCATGCTGCGGACAACAGGTCTACCCAGCCATGAAACGGGCAACAGGTCTACTCACGGCTTGCTGCGGACACCAGGTCTACCCAGCCATGAAACGGGCAACAGGTCTACCAAGCTGCGGACACCAGGTCTACCCAGGGCATGCTGCGGACACCAGGTCTACCCACGGCTTGCTGCGGACACCAGGTCTACCCAGCCATGAAACGGGCAACAGGTCTACCAGGCTGCGGACACCAGGTCTACCCAGGGCATGCTGCGGACACCAGGTCTACCCACGGCTTGCTGCGGACAACAGGTCTACCCAGCCATGAAACGGGCAACAGGTCAACCAAGCTGCGGACACCAGGTCTACCCAGGGCATGCTGCGGACACCAGGTCTACCCAGCCATGAAACGGGCAACAGGTCTACTCACGGCTTGCTGCGGACACCAGGTCTACCCAGCCATGAAACGGGCAACAGGTCTACCAAGCTGCGGACACCAGGTCTACCCAGGGCATGCTGCGGACACCAGGTCTACCCACGGCTTGCTGCGGACAACAGGTCTACCCAGGCATGAATCGGGCAACAGGTCTACCAAGCTCCGGACACCAGGTCTACCCACGGCTTGCTGCGGACAACAGGTCTACCCAGCCATGAAACGGGCAACAGGTCTACCCACTCAATGCTGCGGACAACAGGTCTACCCAGCCATGAAACGGGCAACAGGTCTACCAAGCTGCGGACACCAGGTCTACCCAGGGCATGCTGCGGACACCAGGTCTACCCAGCCATGAAACGGGCAACAGGTCTACTCACGGCTTGCAGCGGACAACAGGTCTACCCAGCCATGAAACGGGCAACAGGTCTACCAAGCTGCGGACACCAGGTCTACCCAGGGCATGCTGCGGACACCAGGTCTACCCAGCCATGAAACGGGCAACAGGTCTACTCACGGCTTGCTGCGGACACCAGGTCTACCCAGCCATGAAACAGGCAACAGGTCTACCAAGCTGCGGACACCAGGTCTACCCAGCCATGAAACGGGCAACAGGTCTACCAAGCTGCGGACACCAGGTCTACCCAGGGCATGCTGCGGACACCAGGTCTACCAACTCAATGCTGCGGACAACAGGTCTACCCAGCCATGAAACGGGCAACAGGTCTACCAAGCTGCGGACACCAGGTCTACCCAGGGCATGCTGCGGACACCAGGTCTACCAACTCAATGCTGCGGACACCAGGTCTACCCAGCCATGAAACGGGCAACAGGTCTACCAACTCAATGCTGCGGGCAACAGGTCTACCCAGGCATGAATCGGGCAACAGGTCTACCAAGCTGCGGACACCAGGTCTACCCACGGCTTGCTGCGGACAACAGGTCTACCCAGGCATGAATCGGGCAACAGGTCTACCAAGCTCCGGACACCAGGTCTACCCACGGCTTGCTGCGGACAACAGGTCTACCCAGCCATGAAACGGGCAACAGGTCTACCAAGCTGCGGACACCAGGTCTACCCAGGGCATGCTGCGGACACCAGGTCTACCCAGCCATGAAACGGGCAACAGGTCTACTCACGGCTTGCTGCGGACACCAGGTCTACCCAGCCATGAAACGGGCAATAGGTCTACCAAGCTGCGGACACCAGGTCTACCCAGGGCATGCTGCGGACACCAGGTCTACCCAGCCATGAAACGGGCAACAGGTCTACTCACGGCTTGCTGCGGACACCAGGTCTACCCAGCCATGAAACGGGCAACAGGTCTACCAAGCTGCGGACACCAGGTCTACCCAGGGCATGCTGCGGACACCAGGTCTACCCACGGCTTGCTGCGGACAACAGGTCTACCCAGCCATGAAACGGGCAAGAGGTCTACCAAGCTGCGGACACCAGGTCTACCCAGGGCATGCTGCGGACACCAGGTCTACCCACGGCTTGCTGCGGACAACAGGTCTACCAACTCAATGCTGCGGACAACAGGTCTACCCAGCCATGAAACGGGCAACAGGTCTACCAAGCTGCGGACACCAGGTCTACCCAGGGCATGCTGCGGACACCAGGTCTACCCAGCCATGAAACGGGCAACAGGTCTACTCACGGCTTGCTGCGGACACCAGGTCTACCCAGCCATGAAACGGGCAATAGGTCTACCAAGCTGCGGACACCAGGTCTACCCAGGGCATGCTGCGGACACCAGGTCTACCCAGCCATGAAACGGGCAACAGGTCTACTCACGGCTTGCTGCGGACACCAGGTCTACCCAGCCATGAAACGGGCAACAGGTCTACCAAGCTGCGGACACCAGGTCTACCCAGGGCATGCTGCGGACACCAGGTCTACCCACGGCTTGCTGCGGACAACAGGTCTACCCAGCCATGAAACGGGCAAGAGGTCTACCAAGCTGCGGACACCAGGTCTACCCAGGGCATGCTGCGGACACCAGGTCTACCCACGGCTTGCTGCGGACAACAGGTCTACCAACTCAATGCTGCGGACAACAGGTCTACCCAGCCATGAAACGGGCAACAGGTCTACCAAGCTGCGGACACCAGGTCTACCCACGGCTTGCTGCGGACACCAGGTCTACCCAGCCATGAAACGGGCAACAGGTCTACCAAGCTGCGGACACCAGGTCTACCCAGGGCATGCTGCGGACACCAGGTCTACCCAGCCATGAAACGGGCAACAGGTCTACCAAGCTGCGGACACCAGGTCTACCCAGCCATGAAACGGGCAACAGGTCTACTCACTCAATGCTGCGGACACCAGGTCTACCCAGCCATGAAACGGGCAACAGGTCTACCAACTCAATGCTGCGGACAACAGGTCTACCCAGCCATGAAACGGGCAACAGGTCTACCAAGCTGCGGACACCAGGTCTACCCAGGGCATGCTGCGGACACCAGGTCTACCCACTCAATGCTGCGGACAACAGGTCTACCCAGGCATGAATCGGGCAACAGGTCTACCAAGCTCCGGACACCAGGTCTACCCACGGCTTGCTGCGGACAACAGGTCTACCCAGCCATGAAACGGGCAACAGGTCTACCAAGCTGCGGACACCAGGTCTACCCAGGGCATGCTGCGGACACCAGGTCTACCCAGCCATGAAACGGGCAACAGGTCTACTCACGGCTTGCTGCGGACAACAGGTCTACCCAGCCATGAAACGGGCAACAGGTCTACTCACGGCTTGCTGCGGACACCAGGTCTACCCAGCCATGAAACAGGCAACAGGTCTACCAAGCTGCGGACACCAGGTCTACCCAGCCATGAAACGGGCAACAGGTCTACCAAGCTGCGGACACCAGGTCTACCCAGGGCATGCTGCGGACACCAGGTCTACCAACTCAATGCTGCGGACAACAGGTCTACCCAGCCATGAAACGGGCAACAGGTCTACCAAGCTGCGGACACCAGGTCTACCCAGGGCATGCTGCGGACACCAGGTCTACCAACTCAATGCTGCGGACACCAGGTCTACCCAGCCATGAAACGGGCAACAGGTCTACCAACTCAATGCTGCGGGCAACAGGTCTACCCAGGCATGAATCGGGCAACAGGTCTACCAAGCTGCGGACACCAGGTCTACCCACGGCTTGCTGCGGACAACAGGTCTACCCAGGCATGAATCGGGCAACAGGTCTACCAAGCTGCGGACACCAGGTCTACCCACGGCTTGCTGCGGACACCAGGTCTACCCAGCCATGAAACGGGCAACAGGTCTACCAAGCTGCGGACACCAGGTCTACCCAGGGCATGCTGCGGACACCAGGTCTACCCAGCCATGAAACGGGCAACAGGTCTACTCACGGCTTGCTGCGGACACCAGGTCTACCCAGCCATGAAACGGGCAATAGGTCTACCAAGCTGCGGACACCAGGTCTACCCAGGGCATGCTGCGGACACCAGGTCTACCCAGCCATGAAACGGGCAACAGGTCTACTCACGGCTTGCTGCGGACACCAGGTCTACCCAGCCATGAAACGGGCAACAGGTCTACCAAGCTGCGGACACCAGGTCTACCCAGGGCATGCTGCGGACACCAGGTCTACCCACGGCTTGCTGCGGACAACAGGTCTACCCAGCCATGAAACGGGCAAGAGGTCTACCAAGCTGCGGACACCAGGTCTACCCAGGGCATGCTGCGGACACCAGGTCTACCCACGGCTTGCTGCGGACAACAGGTCTACCAACTCAATGCTGCGGACAACAGGTCTACCCAGCCATGAAACGGGCAACAGGTCTACCAAGCTGCGGACACCAGGTCTACCCACGGCTTGCTGCGGACACCAGGTCTACCCAGCCATGAAACGGGCAACAGGTCTACCAAGCTGCGGACACCAGGTCTACCCAGGGCATGCTGCGGACACCAGGTCTACCCAGCCATGAAACGGGCAACAGGTCTACCAAGCTGCGGACACCAGGTCTACCCAGCCATGAAACGGGCAACAGGTCTACTCACTCAATGCTGCGGACACCAGGTCTACCCAGCCATGAAACGGGCAACAGGTCTACCAACTCAATGCTGCGGACAACAGGTCTACCCAGCCATGAAACGGGCAACAGGTCTACCAAGCTGCGGACACCAGGTCTACCCAGGGCATGCTGCGGACACCAGGTCTACCCACTCAATGCTGCGGACAACAGGTCTACCCAGGCATGAATCGGGCAACAGGTCTACCAAGCTCCGGACACCAGGTCTACCCACGGCTTGCTGCGGACAACAGGTCTACCCAGCCATGAAACGGGCAACAGGTCTACCAAGCTGCGGACACCAGGTCTACCCAGGGCATGCTGCGGACACCAGGTCTACCCAGCCATGAAACGGGCAACAGGTCTACTCACGGCTTGCTGCGGACAACAGGTCTACCCAGCCATGAAACGGGCAACAGGTCTACCAAGCTGCGGACACCAGGTCTACCCAGGGCATGCTGCGGACACCAGGTCTACCCACTCAATGCTGCGGACAACAGGTCTACCCAGGCATGAATCGGGCAACAGGTCTACCAAGCTCCGGACACCAGGTCTACCCACGGCTTGCTGCGGACAACAGGTCTACCCAGCCATGAAACGGGCAACAGGTCTACCAAGCTGCGGACACCAGGTCTACCCAGGGCATGCTGCGGACACCAGGTCTACCCAGCCATGAAACGGGCAACAGGTCTACTCACGGCTTGCTGCGGACACCAGGTCTACCCAGCCATGAAACGGGCAACAGGTCTACCAAGCTGCGGACACCAGGTCTACCCAGGGCATGCTGCGGACACCAGGTCTACCCAGCCATGAAACGGGCAACAGGTCTACTCACGGCTTGCTGCGGACACCAGGTCTACCCAGCCATGAAACAGGCAACAGGTCTACCAAGCTGCGGACACCAGGTCTACCCAGCCATGAAACGGGCAACAGGTCTACCAAGCTGCGGACACCAGGTCTACCCAGGGCATGCTGCGGACACCAGGTCTACCAACTCAATGCTGCGGACAACAGGTCTACCCAGCCATGAAACGGGCAACAGGTCTACCAAGCTGCGGACACCAGGTCTACCCAGGGCATGCTGCGGACACCAGGTCTACCAACTCAATGCTGCGGACAACAGGTCTACCCAGCCATGAAACGGGCAACAGGTCTACCAAGCTGCGGACACCAGGTCTACCCACGGCTTGCTGCGGACACCAGGTCTACCCAGCCATGAAACGGGCAACAGGTCTACCAAGCTGCGGACACCAGGTCTACCCAGGGCATGCTGCGGACACCAGGTCTACCCAGCCATGAAACGGGCAACAGGTCTACCAAGCTGCGGACACCAGGTCTACCCAGCCATGAAACGGGCAACAGGTCTACTCACTCAATGCTGCGGACACCAGGTCTACCCAGCCATGAAACGGGCAACAGGTCTACCAACTCAATGCTGCGGACAACAGGTCTACCCAGCCATGAAACGGGCAACAGGTCTACCAAGCTGCGGACACCAGGTCTACCCAGGGCATGCTGCGGACACCAGGTCTACCCACTCAATGCTGCGGACAACAGGTCTACCCAGGCATGAATCGGGCAACAGGTCTACCAAGCTCCGGACACCAGGTCTACCCACGGCTTGCTGCGGACAACAGGTCTACCCAGCCATGAAACGGGCAACAGGTCTACCAAGCTGCGGACACCAGGTCTACCCAGGGCATGCTGCGGACACCAGGTCTACCCAGCCATGAAACGGGCAACAGGTCTACTCACGGCTTGCTGCGGACAACAGGTCTACCCAGCCATGAAACGGGCAACAGGTCTACCAAGCTGCGGACACCAGGTCTACCCAGGGCATGCTGCGGACACCAGGTCTACCCACTCAATGCTGCGGACAACAGGTCTACCCAGGCATGAATCGGGCAACAGGTCTACCAAGCTCCGGACACCAGGTCTACCCACGGCTTGCTGCGGACAACAGGTCTACCCAGCCATGAAACGGGCAACAGGTCTACCAAGCTGCGGACACCAGGTCTACCCAGGGCATGCTGCGGACACCAGGTCTACCCAGCCATGAAACGGGCAACAGGTCTACTCACGGCTTGCTGCGGACACCAGGTCTACCCAGCCATGAAACGGGCAACAGGTCTACCAAGCTGCGGACACCAGGTCTACCCAGGGCATGCTGCGGACACCAGGTCTACCCAGCCATGAAACGGGCAACAGGTCTACTCACGGCTTGCTGCGGACACCAGGTCTACCCAGCCATGAAACGGGCAACAGGTCTACCAAGCTGCGGACACCAGGTCTACCCAGGGCATGCTGCGGACACCAGGTCTACCCACGGCTTGCTGCGGACAACAGGTCTACCCAGGCATGAATCGGGCAACAGGTCTACCAAGCTGCGGACACCAGGTCTACCCAGGGCATGCTGCGGACACCAGGTCTACCCACGGCTTGCTGCGGACAACAGGTCTACCAACTCAATGCTGCGGACACCAGGTCTACCCAGCCATGAAACGGGCAACAGGTCTACCAAGCTGCGGACACCAGGTCTACCCAGGGCATGCTGCGGACACCAGGTCTACCCAGCCATGAAACGGGCAACAGGTCTACCAAGCTGCGGACACCAGGTCTACCCAGCCATGAAACGGGCAACAGGTCTACTCACTCAATGCTGCGGACACCAGGTCTACCCAGCCATGAAACGGGCAACAGGTCTACCAACTCAATGCTGCGGACAACAGGTCTACCCAGCCATGAAACGGGCAACAGGTCTACCAAGCTGCGGACACCAGGTCTACCCAGGGCATGCTGCGGACACCAGGTCTACCCAGCCATGAAACGGGCAACAGGTCTACTCACGGCTTGCTGCGGACAACAGGTCTACCCAGCCATGAAACGGGCAACAGGTCTACCAAGCTGCGGACACCAGGTCTACCCAGGGCATGCTGCGGACACCAGGTCTACCCACTCAATGCTGCGGACAACAGGTCTACCCAGGCATGAATCGGGCAACAGGTCTACCAAGCTCCGGACACCAGGTCTACCCACGGCTTGCTGCGGACAACAGGTCTACCCAGCCATGAAACGGGCAACAGGTCTACCAAGCTGCGGACACCAGGTCTACCCAGGGCATGCTGCGGACACCAGGTCTACCCAGCCATGAAACGGGCAACAGGTCTACTCACGGCTTGCTGCGGACACCAGGTCTACCCAGCCATGAAACGGGCAACAGGTCTACCAAGCTGCGGACACCAGGTCTACCCAGGGCATGCTGCGGACACCAGGTCTACCCAGCCATGAAACGGGCAACAGGTCTACTCACGGCTTGCTGCGGACACCAGGTCTACCCAGCCATGAAACGGGCAACAGGTCTACCAAGCTGCGGACACCAGGTCTACCCAGGGCATGCTGCGGACACCAGGTCTACCCACGGCTTGCTGCGGACAACAGGTCTACCCAGGCATGAATCGGGCAACAGGTCTACCAAGCTGCGGACACCAGGTCTACCCAGGGCATGCTGCGGACACCAGGTCTACCCACGGCTTGCTGCGGACAACAGGTCTACCAACTCAATGCTGCGGACACCAGGTCTACCCAGCCATGAAACGGGCAACAGGTCTACCAAGCTGCGGACACCAGGTCTACCCAGGGCATGCTGCGGACACCAGGTCTACCCAGCCATGAAACGGGCAACAGGTCTACCAAGCTGCGGACACCAGGTCTACCCAGCCATGAAACGGGCAACAGGTCTACTCACTCAATGCTGCGGACACCAGGTCTACCCAGCCATGAAACGGGCAACAGGTCTACCAACTCAATGCTGCGGACAACAGGTCTACCCAGCCATGAAACGGGCAACAGGTCTACCAAGCTGCGGACACCAGGTCTACCCACTCAATGCTGCGGACAACAGGTCTACCCAGGCATGAATCGGGCAACAGGTCTACCAAGCTGCGGACACCAGGTCTACCCACGGCTTGCTGCGGACACCAGGTCTACCCAGCCATGAAACGGGCAACAGGTCTACCAAGCTGCGGACACCAGGTCTACCCAGGGCATGCTGCGGACACCAGGCCTACCCAGCCATGAAACGGGCAACAGGTCTACCAAGCTGCGGACAACAGGTCTACCCAGGGCATGCTGCGGACAACAGGTCTACCCAGCCATGAAACGGGCAACAGGTCTACTCACGGCTTGCTGCGGACACCAGGTCTACCCAGCCATGAAACGGGCAACAGGTCTACCAAGCTGCGGACACCAGGTCTACCCAGGGCATGCTGCGGACACCAGGTCTACCCACGGCTTGCTGCGGACACCAGGTCTACCCAGCCATGAAACGGGCAACAGGTCTACCAGGCTGCGGACACCAGGTCTACCCAGGGCATGCTGCGGACACCAGGTCTACCCACGGCTTGCTGCGGACAACAGGTCTACCCAGCCATGAAACGGGCAACAGGTCAACCAAGCTGCGGACACCAGGTCTACCCAGGGCATGCTGCGGACACCAGGTCTACCCAGCCATGAAACGGGCAACAGGTCTACTCACGGCTTGCTGCGGACACCAGGTCTACCCAGCCATGAAACGGGCAACAGGTCTACCAAGCTGCGGACACCAGGTCTACCCAGGGCATGCTGCGGACACCAGGTCTACCCACGGCTTGCTGCGGACAACAGGTCTACCCAGGCATGAATCGGGCAACAGGTCTACCAAGCTCCGGACACCAGGTCTACCCACGGCTTGCTGCGGACAACAGGTCTACCCAGCCATGAAACGGGCAACAGGTCTACCCACTCAATGCTGCGGACAACAGGTCTACCCAGCCATGAAACGGGCAACAGGTCTACCAAGCTGCGGACACCAGGTCTACCCAGGGCATGCTGCGGACACCAGGTCTACCCAGCCATGAAACGGGCAACAGGTCTACTCACGGCTTGCAGCGGACAACAGGTCTACCCAGCCATGAAACGGGCAACAGGTCTACCAAGCTGCGGACACCAGGTCTACCCAGGGCATGCTGCGGACACCAGGTCTACCCAGCCATGAAACGGGCAACAGGTCTACTCACGGCTTGCTGCGGACACCAGGTCTACCCAGCCATGAAACAGGCAACAGGTCTACCAAGCTGCGGACACCAGGTCTACCCAGCCATGAAACGGGCAACAGGTCTACCAAGCTGCGGACACCAGGTCTACCCAGGGCATGCTGCGGACACCAGGTCTACCAACTCAATGCTGCGGACAACAGGTCTACCCAGCCATGAAACGGGCAACAGGTCTACCAAGCTGCGGACACCAGGTCTACCCAGGGCATGCTGCGGACACCAGGTCTACCAACTCAATGCTGCGGACACCAGGTCTACCCAGCCATGAAACGGGCAACAGGTCTACCAACTCAATGCTGCGGGCAACAGGTCTACCCAGGCATGAATCGGGCAACAGGTCTACCAAGCTGCGGACACCAGGTCTACCCACGGCTTGCTGCGGACAACAGGTCTACCCAGGCATGAATCGGGCAACAGGTCTACCAAGCTCCGGACACCAGGTCTACCCACGGCTTGCTGCGGACAACAGGTCTACCCAGCCATGAAACGGGCAACAGGTCTACCAAGCTGCGGACACCAGGTCTACCCAGGGCATGCTGCGGACACCAGGTCTACCCAGCCATGAAACGGGCAACAGGTCTACTCACGGCTTGCTGCGGACACCAGGTCTACCCAGCCATGAAACGGGCAATAGGTCTACCAAGCTGCGGACACCAGGTCTACCCAGGGCATGCTGCGGACACCAGGTCTACCCAGCCATGAAACGGGCAACAGGTCTACTCACGG
The DNA here is from genome assembly GCF_052056855.1 of Sturnus vulgaris. Lineage (NCBI taxonomy): Eukaryota > Metazoa > Chordata > Aves > Passeriformes > Sturnidae > Sturnus > Sturnus vulgaris. The sequence goes on along the minus strand of NW_028276076.1, from coordinate 109,157 downwards.
CTTGCTGCGGACACCAGGTCTACCCAGCCATGAAACGGGCAACAGGTCTACCAAGCTGCGGACACCAGGTCTACCCAGGGCATGCTGCGGACACCAGGTCTACCCACGGCTTGCTGCGGACAACAGGTCTACCCAGCCATGAAACGGGCAAGAGGTCTACCAAGCTGCGGACACCAGGTCTACCCAGGGCATGCTGCGGACACCAGGTCTACCCACGGCTTGCTGCGGACACCAGGTCTACCCACGGCTTGCTGCGGACAACAGGTCTACCCAGCCATGAAACGGGCAACAGGTCTACCAAGCTGCGGACACCAGGTCTACCCAGGGCATGCTGCGGACACCAGGTCTACCCAGCCATGAAACGGGCAACAGGTCTACTCACGGCTTGCTGCGGACACCAGGTCTACCCAGCCATGAAACGGGCAATAGGTCTACCAAGCTGCGGACACCAGGTCTACCCAGGGCATGCTGCGGACACCAGGTCTACCCAGCCATGAAACGGGCAACAGGTCTACTCACGGCTTGCTGCGGACACCAGGTCTACCCAGCCATGAAACGGGCAACAGGTCTACCAAGCTGCGGACACCAGGTCTACCCAGGGCATGCTGCGGACACCAGGTCTACCCACGGCTTGCTGCGGACAACAGGTCTACCCAGCCATGAAACGGGCAACAGGTCTACCAAGCTGCGGACACCAGGTCTACCCAGGGCATGCTGCGGACACCAGGTCTACCCACGGCTTGCTGCGGACAACAGGTCTACCAACTCAATGCTGCGGACAACAGGTCTACCCAGCCATGAAACGGGCAACAGGTCTACCAAGCTGCGGACACCAGGTCTACCCACGGCTTGCTGCGGACACCAGGTCTACCCAGCCATGAAACGGGCAACAGGTCTACCAAGCTGCGGACACCAGGTCTACCCAGGGCATGCTGCGGACACCAGGTCTACCCAGCCATGAAACGGGCAACAGGTCTACCAAGCTGCGGACACCAGGTCTACCCAGCCATGAAACGGGCAACAGGTCTACTCACTCAATGCTGCGGACACCAGGTCTACCCAGCCATGAAACGGGCAACAGGTCTACCAACTCAATGCTGCGGACAACAGGTCTACCCAGCCATGAAACGGGCAACAGGTCTACCAAGCTGCGGACACCAGGTCTACCCAGGGCATGCTGCGGACACCAGGTCTACCCACTCAATGCTGCGGACAACAGGTCTACCCAGGCATGAATCGGGCAACAGGTCTACCAAGCTCCGGACACCAGGTCTACCCACGGCTTGCTGCGGACAACAGGTCTACCCAGCCATGAAACGGGCAACAGGTCTACCAAGCTGCGGACACCAGGTCTACCCAGGGCATGCTGCGGACACCAGGTCTACCCAGCCATGAAACGGGCAACAGGTCTACTCACGGCTTGCTGCGGACAACAGGTCTACCCAGCCATGAAACGGGCAACAGGTCTACCAAGCTGCGGACACCAGGTCTACCCAGGGCATGCTGCGGACACCAGGTCTACCCACTCAATGCTGCGGACAACAGGTCTACCCAGGCATGAATCGGGCAACAGGTCTACCAAGCTCCGGACACCAGGTCTACCCACGGCTTGCTGCGGACAACAGGTCTACCCAGCCATGAAACGGGCAACAGGTCTACCAAGCTGCGGACACCAGGTCTACCCAGGGCATGCTGCGGACACCAGGTCTACCCAGCCATGAAACGGGCAACAGGTCTACTCACGGCTTGCTGCGGACACCAGGTCTACCCAGCCATGAAACGGGCAACAGGTCTACCAAGCTGCGGACACCAGGTCTACCCAGGGCATGCTGCGGACACCAGGTCTACCCAGCCATGAAACGGGCAACAGGTCTACTCACGGCTTGCTGCGGACACCAGGTCTACCCAGCCATGAAACGGGCAACAGGTCTACCAAGCTGCGGACACCAGGTCTACCCAGGGCATGCTGCGGACACCAGGTCTACCCACGGCTTGCTGCGGACAACAGGTCTACCCAGGCATGAATCGGGCAACAGGTCTACCAAGCTGCGGACACCAGGTCTACCCAGGGCATGCTGCGGACACCAGGTCTACCCACGGCTTGCTGCGGACAACAGGTCTACCAACTCAATGCTGCGGACACCAGGTCTACCCAGCCATGAAACGGGCAACAGGTCTACCAAGCTGCGGACACCAGGTCTACCCAGGGCATGCTGCGGACACCAGGTCTACCCAGCCATGAAACGGGCAACAGGTCTACCAAGCTGCGGACACCAGGTCTACCCAGCCATGAAACGGGCAACAGGTCTACTCACTCAATGCTGCGGACACCAGGTCTACCCAGCCATGAAACGGGCAACAGGTCTACCAACTCAATGCTGCGGACAACAGGTCTACCCAGCCATGAAACGGGCAACAGGTCTACCAAGCTGCGGACACCAGGTCTACCCAGGGCATGCTGCGGACACCAGGTCTACCCAGCCATGAAACGGGCAACAGGTCTACTCACGGCTTGCTGCGGACAACAGGTCTACCCAGCCATGAAACGGGCAACAGGTCTACCAAGCTGCGGACACCAGGTCTACCCAGGGCATGCTGCGGACACCAGGTCTACCCACTCAATGCTGCGGACAACAGGTCTACCCAGGCATGAATCGGGCAACAGGTCTACCAAGCTCCGGACACCAGGTCTACCCACGGCTTGCTGCGGACAACAGGTCTACCCAGCCATGAAACGGGCAACAGGTCTACCAAGCTGCGGACACCAGGTCTACCCAGGGCATGCTGCGGACACCAGGTCTACACAGCCATGAAACGGGCAACAGGTCTACTCACGGCTTGCTGCGGACACCAGGTCTACCCAGCCATGAAACGGGCAACAGGTCTACCAAGCTGCGGACACCAGGTCTACCCAGGGCATGCTGCGGACACCAGGTCTACCCAGCCATGAAACGGGCAACAGGTCTACTCACGGCTTGCTGCGGACACCAGGTCTACCCAGCCATGAAACGGGCAACAGGTCTACCAAGCTGCGGACACCAGGTCTACCCAGGGCATGCTGCGGACACCAGGTCTACCCACGGCTTGCTGCGGACAACAGGTCTACCCAGGCATGAATCGGGCAACAGGTCTACCAAGCTGCGGACACCAGGTCTACCCAGGGCATGCTGCGGACACCAGGTCTACCCACGGCTTGCTGCGGACAACAGGTCTACCAACTCAATGCTGCGGACACCAGGTCTACCCAGCCATGAAACGGGCAACAGGTCTACCAAGCTGCGGACACCAGGTCTACCCAGGGCATGCTGCGGACACCAGGTCTACCCAGCCATGAAACGGGCAACAGGTCTACCAAGCTGCGGACACCAGGTCTACCCAGCCATGAAACGGGCAACAGGTCTACTCACTCAATGCTGCGGACACCAGGTCTACCCAGCCATGAAACGGGCAACAGGTCTACCAACTCAATGCTGCGGACAACAGGTCTACCCAGCCATGAAACGGGCAACAGGTCTACCAAGCTGCGGACACCAGGTCTACCCACTCAATGCTGCGGACAACAGGTCTACCCAGGCATGAATCGGGCAACAGGTCTACCAAGCTGCGGACACCAGGTCTACCCACGGCTTGCTGCGGACACCAGGTCTACCCAGCCATGAAACGGGCAACAGGTCTACCAAGCTGCGGACACCAGGTCTACCCAGGGCATGCTGCGGACACCAGGCCTACCCAGCCATGAAACGGGCAACAGGTCTACCAAGCTGCGGACAACAGGTCTACCCAGGGCATGCTGCGGACAACAGGTCTACCCAGCCATGAAACGGGCAACAGGTCTACTCACGGCTTGCTGCGGACACCAGGTCTACCCAGCCATGAAACGGGCAACAGGTCTACCAAGCTGCGGACACCAGGTCTACCCAGGGCATGCTGCGGACACCAGGTCTACCCACGGCTTGCTGCGGACACCAGGTCTACCCAGCCATGAAACGGGCAACAGGTCTACCAGGCTGCGGACACCAGGTCTACCCAGGGCATGCTGCGGACACCAGGTCTACCCACGGCTTGCTGCGGACAACAGGTCTACCCAGCCATGAAACGGGCAACAGGTCAACCAAGCTGCGGACACCAGGTCTACCCAGGGCATGCTGCGGACACCAGGTCTACCCAGCCATGAAACGGGCAACAGGTCTACTCACGGCTTGCTGCGGACACCAGGTCTACCCAGCCATGAAACGGGCAACAGGTCTACCAAGCTGCGGACACCAGGTCTACCCAGGGCATGCTGCGGACACCAGGTCTACCCACGGCTTGCTGCGGACAACAGGTCTACCCAGGCATGAATCGGGCAACAGGTCTACCAAGCTCCGGACACCAGGTCTACCCACGGCTTGCTGCGGACAACAGGTCTACCCAGCCATGAAACGGGCAACAGGTCTACCCACTCAATGCTGCGGACAACAGGTCTACCCAGCCATGAAACGGGCAACAGGTCTACCAAGCTGCGGACACCAGGTCTACCCAGGGCATGCTGCGGACACCAGGTCTACCCAGCCATGAAACGGGCAACAGGTCTACTCACGGCTTGCAGCGGACAACAGGTCTACCCAGCCATGAAACGGGCAACAGGTCTACCAAGCTGCGGACACCAGGTCTACCCAGGGCATGCTGCGGACACCAGGTCTACCCAGCCATGAAACGGGCAACAGGTCTACTCACGGCTTGCTGCGGACACCAGGTCTACCCAGCCATGAAACAGGCAACAGGTCTACCAAGCTGCGGACACCAGGTCTACCCAGCCATGAAACGGGCAACAGGTCTACCAAGCTGCGGACACCAGGTCTACCCAGGGCATGCTGCGGACACCAGGTCTACCAACTCAATGCTGCGGACAACAGGTCTACCCAGCCATGAAACGGGCAACAGGTCTACCAAGCTGCGGACACCAGGTCTACCCAGGGCATGCTGCGGACACCAGGTCTACCAACTCAATGCTGCGGACACCAGGTCTACCCAGCCATGAAACGGGCAACAGGTCTACCAACTCAATGCTGCGGGCAACAGGTCTACCCAGGCATGAATCGGGCAACAGGTCTACCAAGCTGCGGACACCAGGTCTACCCACGGCTTGCTGCGGACAACAGGTCTACCCAGGCATGAATCGGGCAACAGGTCTACCAAGCTCCGGACACCAGGTCTACCCACGGCTTGCTGCGGACAACAGGTCTACCCAGCCATGAAACGGGCAACAGGTCTACCAAGCTGCGGACACCAGGTCTACCCAGGGCATGCTGCGGACACCAGGTCTACCCAGCCATGAAACGGGCAACAGGTCTACTCACGGCTTGCTGCGGACACCAGGTCTACCCAGCCATGAAACGGGCAATAGGTCTACCAAGCTGCGGACACCAGGTCTACCCAGGGCATGCTGCGGACACCAGGTCTACCCAGCCATGAAACGGGCAACAGGTCTACTCACGGCTTGCTGCGGACACCAGGTCTACCCAGCCATGAAACGGGCAACAGGTCTACCAAGCTGCGGACACCAGGTCTACCCAGGGCATGCTGCGGACACCAGGTCTACCCACGGCTTGCTGCGGACAACAGGTCTACCCAGCCATGAAACGGGCAAGAGGTCTACCAAGCTGCGGACACCAGGTCTACCCAGGGCATGCTGCGGACACCAGGTCTACCCACGGATTGCTGCGGACACCAGGTCTACCCACGGCTTGCTGCGGACAACAGGTCTACCCAGCCATGAAACGGGCAACAGGTCTACCAAGCTGCGGACACCAGGTCTACCCAGGGCATGCTGCGGACACCAGGTCTACCCAGCCATGAAACGGGCAACAGGTCTACTCACGGCTTGCTGCGGACACCAGGTCTACCCAGCCATGAAACGGGCAATAGGTCTACCAAGCTGCGGACACCAGGTCTACCCAGGGCATGCTGCGGACACCAGGTCTACCCAGCCATGAAACGGGCAACAGGTCTACTCACGGCTTGCTGCGGACACCAGGTCTACCCAGCCATGAAACGGGCAACAGGTCTACCAAGCTGCGGACACCAGGTCTACCCAGGGCATGCTGCGGACACCAGGTCTACCCACGGCTTGCTGCGGACAACAGGTCTACCCAGCCATGAAACGGGCAAGAGGTCTACCAAGCTGCGGACACCAGGTCTACCCAGGGCATGCTGCGGACACCAGGTCTACCCACGGCTTGCTGCGGACAACAGGTCTACCAACTCAATGCTGCGGACAACAGGTCTACCCAGCCATGAAACGGGCAACAGGTCTACCAAGCTGCGGACACCAGGTCTACCCACGGCTTGCTGCGGACACCAGGTCTACCCAGCCATGAAACGGGCAACAGGTCTACCAAGCTGCGGACACCAGGTCTACCCAGGGCATGCTGCGGACACCAGGTCTACCCAGCCATGAAACGGGCAACAGGTCTACCAAGCTGCGGACACCAGGTCTACCCAGCCATGAAACGGGCAACAGGTCTACTCACTCAATGCTGCGGACACCAGGTCTACCCAGCCATGAAACGGGCAACAGGTCTACCAACTCAATGCTGCGGACAACAGGTCTACCCAGCCATGAAACGGGCAACAGGTCTACCAAGCTGCGGACACCAGGTCTACCCAGGGCATGCTGCGGACACCAGGTCTACCCACTCAATGCTGCGGACAACAGGTCTACCCAGGCATGAATCGGGCAACAGGTCTACCAAGCTCCGGACACCAGGTCTACCCACGGCTTGCTGCGGACAACAGGTCTACCCAGCCATGAAACGGGCAACAGGTCTACCAAGCTGCGGACACCAGGTCTACCCAGGGCATGCTGCGGACACCAGGTCTACCCAGCCATGAAACGGGCAACAGGTCTACTCACGGCTTGCTGCGGACAACAGGTCTACCCAGCCATGAAACGGGCAACAGGTCTACCAAGCTGCGGACACCAGGTCTACCCAGGGCATGCTGCGGACACCAGGTCTACCCACTCAATGCTGCGGACAACAGGTCTACCCAGGCATGAATCGGGCAACAGGTCTACCAAGCTCCGGACACCAGGTCTACCCACGGCTTGCTGCGGACAACAGGTCTACCCAGCCATGAAACGGGCAACAGGTCTACCAAGCTGCGGACACCAGGTCTACCCAGGGCATGCTGCGGACACCAGGTCTACCCAGCCATGAAACGGGCAACAGGTCTACTCACGGCTTGCTGCGGACACCAGGTCTACCCAGCCATGAAACGGGCAACAGGTCTACCAAGCTGCGGACACCAGGTCTACCCAGGGCATGCTGCGGACACCAGGTCTACCCAGCCATGAAACGGGCAACAGGTCTACTCACGGCTTGCTGCGGACACCAGGTCTACCCAGCCATGAAACGGGCAACAGGTCTACCAAGCTGCGGACACCAGGTCTACCCAGGGCATGCTGCGGACACCAGGTCTACCCACGGCTTGCTGCGGACAACAGGTCTACCCAGGCATGAATCGGGCAACAGGTCTACCAAGCTGCGGACACCAGGTCTACCCAGGGCATGCTGCGGACACCAGGTCTACCCACGGCTTGCTGCGGACAACAGGTCTACCAACTCAATGCTGCGGACACCAGGTCTACCCAGCCATGAAACGGGCAACAGGTCTACCAAGCTGCGGACACCAGGTCTACCCAGGGCATGCTGCGGACACCAGGTCTACCCAGCCATGAAACGGGCAACAGGTCTACCAAGCTGCGGACACCAGGTCTACCCAGCCATGAAACGGGCAACAGGTCTACTCACTCAATGCTGCGGACACCAGGTCTACCCAGCCATGAAACGGGCAACAGGTCTACCAACTCAATGCTGCGGACAACAGGTCTACCCAGCCATGAAACGGGCAACAGGTCTACCAAGCTGCGGACACCAGGTCTACCCAGGGCATGCTGCGGACACCAGGTCTACCCAGCCATGAAACGGGCAACAGGTCTACTCACGGCTTGCTGCGGACAACAGGTCTACCCAGCCATGAAACGGGCAACAGGTCTACCAAGCTGCGGACACCAGGTCTACCCAGGGCATGCTGCGGACACCAGGTCTACCCACTCAATGCTGCGGACAACAGGTCTACCCAGGCATGAATCGGGCAACAGGTCTACCAAGCTCCGGACACCAGGTCTACCCACGGCTTGCTGCGGACAACAGGTCTACCCAGCCATGAAACGGGCAACAGGTCTACCAAGCTGCGGACACCAGGTCTACCCAGGGCATGCTGCGGACACCAGGTCTACCCAGCCATGAAACGGGCAACAGGTCTACTCACGGCTTGCTGCGGACACCAGGTCTACCCAGCCATGAAACGGGCAACAGGTCTACCAAGCTGCGGACACCAGGTCTACCCAGGGCATGCTGCGGACACCAGGTCTACCCAGCCATGAAACGGGCAACAGGTCTACTCACGGCTTGCTGCGGACACCAGGTCTACCCAGCCATGAAACGGGCAACAGGTCTACCAAGCTGCGGACACCAGGTCTACCCAGGGCATGCTGCGGACACCAGGTCTACCCACGGCTTGCTGCGGACAACAGGTCTACCCAGGCATGAATCGGGCAACAGGTCTACCAAGCTGCGGACACCAGGTCTACCCAGGGCATGCTGCGGACACCAGGTCTACCCACGGCTTGCTGCGGACAACAGGTCTACCAACTCAATGCTGCGGACACCAGGTCTACCCAGCCATGAAACGGGCAACAGGTCTACCAAGCTGCGGACACCAGGTCTACCCAGGGCATGCTGCGGACACCAGGTCTACCCAGCCATGAAACGGGCAACAGGTCTACCAAGCTGCGGACACCAGGTCTACCCAGCCATGAAACGGGCAACAGGTCTACTCACTCAATGCTGCGGACACCAGGTCTACCCAGCCATGAAACGGGCAACAGGTCTACCAACTCAATGCTGCGGACAACAGGTCTACCCAGCCATGAAACGGGCAACAGGTCTACCAAGCTGCGGACACCAGGTCTACCCACTCAATGCTGCGGACAACAGGTCTACCCAGGCATGAATCGGGCAACAGGTCTACCAAGCTGCGGACACCAGGTCTACCCACGGCTTGCTGCGGACACCAGGTCTACCCAGCCATGAAACGGGCAACAGGTCTACCAAGCTGCGGACACCAGGTCTACCCAGGGCATGCTGCGGACACCAGGCCTACCCAGCCATGAAACGGGCAACAGGTCTACCAAGCTGCGGACAACAGGTCTACCCAGGGCATGCTGCGGACAACAGGTCTACCCAGCCATGAAACGGGCAACAGGTCTACTCACGGCTTGCTGCGGACACCAGGTCTACCCAGCCATGAAACGGGCAACAGGTCTACCAAGCTGCGGACACCAGGTCTACCCAGGGCATGCTGCGGACACCAGGTCTACCCACGGCTTGCTGCGGACACCAGGTCTACCCAGCCATGAAACGGGCAACAGGTCTACCAGGCTGCGGACACCAGGTCTACCCAGGGCATGCTGCGGACACCAGGTCTACCCACGGCTTGCTGCGGACAACAGGTCTACCCAGCCATGAAACGGGCAACAGGTCAACCAAGCTGCGGACACCAGGTCTACCCAGGGCATGCTGCGGACACCAGGTCTACCCAGCCATGAAACGGGCAACAGGTCTACTCACGGCTTGCTGCGGACACCAGGTCTACCCAGCCATGAAACGGGCAACAGGTCTACCAAGCTGCGGACACCAGGTCTACCCAGGGCATGCTGCGGACACCAGGTCTACCCACGGCTTGCTGCGGACAACAGGTCTACCCAGGCATGAATCGGGCAACAGGTCTACCAAGCTCCGGACACCAGGTCTACCCACGGCTTGCTGCGGACAACAGGTCTACCCAGCCATGAAACGGGCAACAGGTCTACCCACTCAATGCTGCGGACAACAGGTCTACCCAGCCATGAAACGGGCAACAGGTCTACCAAGCTGCGGACACCAGGTCTACCCAGGGCATGCTGCGGACACCAGGTCTACCCAGCCATGAAACGGGCAACAGGTCTACTCACGGCTTGCAGCGGACAACAGGTCTACCCAGCCATGAAACGGGCAACAGGTCTACCAAGCTGCGGACACCAGGTCTACCCAGGGCATGCTGCGGACACCAGGTCTACCCAGCCATGAAACGGGCAACAGGTCTACTCACGGCTTGCTGCGGACACCAGGTCTACCCAGCCATGAAACAGGCAACAGGTCTACCAAGCTGCGGACACCAGGTCTACCCAGCCATGAAACGGGCAACAGGTCTACCAAGCTGCGGACACCAGGTCTACCCAGGGCATGCTGCGGACACCAGGTCTACCAACTCAATGCTGCGGACAACAGGTCTACCCAGCCATGAAACGGGCAACAGGTCTACCAAGCTGCGGACACCAGGTCTACCCAGGGCATGCTGCGGACACCAGGTCTACCAACTCAATGCTGCGGACACCAGGTCTACCCAGCCATGAAACGGGCAACAGGTCTACCAACTCAATGCTGCGGGCAACAGGTCTACCCAGGCATGAATCGGGCAACAGGTCTACCAAGCTGCGGACACCAGGTCTACCCACGGCTTGCTGCGGACAACAGGTCTACCCAGGCATGAATCGGGCAACAGGTCTACCAAGCTCCGGACACCAGGTCTACCCACGGCTTGCTGCGGACAACAGGTCTACCCAGCCATGAAACGGGCAACAGGTCTACCAAGCTGCGGACACCAGGTCTACCCAGGGCATGCTGCGGACACCAGGTCTACCCAGCCATGAAACGGGCAACAGGTCTACTCACGGCTTGCTGCGGACACCAGGTCTACCCAGCCATGAAACGGGCAATAGGTCTACCAAGCTGCGGACACCAGGTCTACCCAGGGCATGCTGCGGACACCAGGTCTACCCAGCCATGAAACGGGCAACAGGTCTACTCACGGCTTGCTGCGGACACCAGGTCTACCCAGCCATGAAACGGGCAACAGGTCTACCAAGCTGCGGACACCAGGTCTACCCAGGGCATGCTGCGGACACCAGGTCTACCCACGGCTTGCTGCGGACAACAGGTCTACCCAGCCATGAAACGGGCAAGAGGTCTACCAAGCTGCGGACACCAGGTCTACCCAGGGCATGCTGCGGACACCAGGTCTACCCACGGCTTGCTGCGGACACCAGGTCTACCCACGGCTTGCTGCGGACAACAGGTCTACCCAGCCATGAAACGGGCAACAGGTCTACCAAGCTGCGGACACCAGGTCTACCCAGGGCATGCTGCGGACACCAGGTCTACCCAGCCATGAAACGGGCAACAGGTCTACTCACGGCTTGCTGCGGACACCAGGTCTACCCAGCCATGAAACGGGCAATAGGTCTACCAAGCTGCGGACACCAGGTCTACCCAGGGCATGCTGCGGACACCAGGTCTACCCAGCCATGAAACGGGCAACAGGTCTACTCACGGCTTGCTGCGGACACCAGGTCTACCCAGCCATGAAACGGGCAACAGGTCTACCAAGCTGCGGACACCAGGTCTACCCAGGGCATGCTGCGGACACCAGGTCTACCCACGGCTTGCTGCGGACAACAGGTCTACCCAGCCATGAAACGGGCAAGAGGTCTACCAAGCTGCGGACACCAGGTCTACCCAGGGCATGCTGCGGACACCAGGTCTACCCACGGCTTGCTGCGGACAACAGGTCTACCAACTCAATGCTGCGGACAACAGGTCTACCCAGCCATGAAACGGGCAACAGGTCTACCAAGCTGCGGACACCAGGTCTACCCACGGCTTGCTGCGGACACCAGGTCTACCCAGCCATGAAACGGGCAACAGGTCTACCAAGCTGCGGACACCAGGTCTACCCAGGGCATGCTGCGGACACCAGGTCTACCCAGCCATGAAACGGGCAACAGGTCTACCAAGCTGCGGACACCAGGTCTACCCAGCCATGAAACGGGCAACAGGTCTACTCACTCAATGCTGCGGACACCAGGTCTACCCAGCCATGAAACGGGCAACAGGTCTACCAACTCAATGCTGCGGACAACAGGTCTACCCAGCCATGAAACGGGCAACAGGTCTACCAAGCTGCGGACACCAGGTCTACCCAGGGCATGCTGCGGACACCAGGTCTACCCACTCAATGCTGCGGACAACAGGTCTACCCAGGCATGAATCGGGCAACAGGTCTACCAAGCTCCGGACACCAGGTCTACCCACGGCTTGCTGCGGACAACAGGTCTACCCAGCCATGAAACGGGCAACAGGTCTACCAAGCTGCGGACACCAGGTCTACCCAGGGCATGCTGCGGACACCAGGTCTACCCAGCCATGAAACGGGCAACAGGTCTACTCACGGCTTGCTGCGGACAACAGGTCTACCCAGCCATGAAACGGGCAACAGGTCTACCAAGCTGCGGACACCAGGTCTACCCAGGGCATGCTGCGGACACCAGGTCTACCCACTCAATGCTGCGGACAACAGGTCTACCCAGGCATGAATCGGGCAACAGGTCTACCAAGCTCCGGACACCAGGTCTACCCACGGCTTGCTGCGGACAACAGGTCTACCCAGCCATGAAACGGGCAACAGGTCTACCAAGCTGCGGACACCAGGTCTACCCAGGGCATGCTGCGGACACCAGGTCTACCCAGCCATGAAACGGGCAACAGGTCTACTCACGGCTTGCTGCGGACACCAGGTCTACCCAGCCATGAAACGGGCAACAGGTCTACCAAGCTGCGGACACCAGGTCTACCCAGGGCATGCTGCGGACACCAGGTCTACCCAGCCATGAAACGGGCAACAGGTCTACTCACGGCTTGCTGCGGACACCAGGTCTACCCAGCCATGAAACGGGCAACAGGTCTACCAAGCTGCGGACACCAGGTCTACCCAGGGCATGCTGCGGACACCAGGTCTACCCACGGCTTGCTGCGGACAACAGGTCTACCCAGGCATGAATCGGGCAACAGGTCTACCAAGCTGCGGACACCAGGTCTACCCAGGGCATGCTGCGGACACCAGGTCTACCCACGGCTTGCTGCGGACAACAGGTCTACCAACTCAATGCTGCGGACACCAGGTCTACCCAGCCATGAAACGGGCAACAGGTCTACCAAGCTGCGGACACCAGGTCTACCCAGGGCATGCTGCGGACACCAGGTCTACCCAGCCATGAAACGGGCAACAGGTCTACCAAGCTGCGGACACCAGGTCTACCCAGCCATGAAACGGGCAACAGGTCTACTCACTCAATGCTGCGGACACCAGGTCTACCCAGCCATGAAACGGGCAACAGGTCTACCAACTCAATGCTGCGGACAACAGGTCTACCCAGCCATGAAACGGGCAACAGGTCTACCAAGCTGCGGACACCAGGTCTACCCAGGGCATGCTGCGGACACCAGGTCTACCCAGCCATGAAACGGGCAACAGGTCTACTCACGGCTTGCTGCGGACAACAGGTCTACCCAGCCATGAAACGGGCAACAGGTCTACCAAGCTGCGGACACCAGGTCTACCCAGGGCATGCTGCGGACACCAGGTCTACCCACTCAATGCTGCGGACAACAGGTCTACCCAGGCATGAATCGGGCAACAGGTCTACCAAGCTCCGGACACCAGGTCTACCCACGGCTTGCTGCGGACAACAGGTCTACCCAGCCATGAAACGGGCAACAGGTCTACCAAGCTGCGGACACCAGGTCTACCCAGGGCATGCTGCGGACACCAGGTCTACCCAGCCATGAAACGGGCAACAGGTCTACTCACGGCTTGCTGCGGACACCAGGTCTACCCAGCCATGAAACGGGCAACAGGTCTACCAAGCTGCGGACACCAGGTCTACCCAGGGCATGCTGCGGACACCAGGTCTACCCAGCCATGAAACGGGCAACAGGTCTACTCACGGCTTGCTGCGGACACCAGGTCTACCCAGCCATGAAACGGGCAACAGGTCTACCAAGCTGCGGACACCAGGTCTACCCAGGGCATGCTGCGGACACCAGGTCTACCCACGGCTTGCTGCGGACAACAGGTCTACCCAGGCATGAATCGGGCAACAGGTCTACCAAGCTGCGGACACCAGGTCTACCCAGGGCATGCTGCGGACACCAGGTCTACCCACGGCTTGCTGCGGACAACAGGTCTACCAACTCAATGCTGCGGACACCAGGTCTACCCAGCCATGAAACGGGCAACAGGTCTACCAAGCTGCGGACACCAGGTCTACCCAGGGCATGCTGCGGACACCAGGTCTACCCAGCCATGAAACGGGCAACAGGTCTACCAAGCTGCGGACACCAGGTCTACCCAGCCATGAAACGGGCAACAGGTCTACTCACTCAATGCTGCGGACACCAGGTCTACCCAGCCATGAAACGGGCAACAGGTCTACCAACTCAATGCTGCGGACAACAGGTCTACCCAGCCATGAAACGGGCAACAGGTCTACCAAGCTGCGGACACCAGGTCTACCCACTCAATGCTGCGGACAACAGGTCTACCCAGGCATGAATCGGGCAACAGGTCTACCAAGCTGCGGACACCAGGTCTACCCACGGCTTGCTGCGGACACCAGGTCTACCCAGCCATGAAACGGGCAACAGGTCTACCAAGCTGCGGACACCAGGTCTACCCAGGGCATGCTGCGGACACCAGGCCTACCCAGCCATGAAACGGGCAACAGGTCTACCAAGCTGCGGACAACAGGTCTACCCAGGGCATGCTGCGGACAACAGGTCTACCCAGCCATGAAACGGGCAACAGGTCTACTCACGGCTTGCTGCGGACACCAGGTCTACCCAGCCATGAAACGGGCAACAGGTCTACCAAGCTGCGGACACCAGGTCTACCCAGGGCATGCTGCGGACACCAGGTCTACCCACGGCTTGCTGCGGACACCAGGTCTACCCAGCCATGAAACGGGCAACAGGTCTACCAGGCTGCGGACACCAGGTCTACCCAGGGCATGCTGCGGACACCAGGTCTACCCACGGCTTGCTGCGGACAACAGGTCTACCCAGCCATGAAACGGGCAACAGGTCAACCAAGCTGCGGACACCAGGTCTACCCAGGGCATGCTGCGGACACCAGGTCTACCCAGCCATGAAACGGGCAACAGGTCTACTCACGGCTTGCTGCGGACACCAGGTCTACCCAGCCATGAAACGGGCAACAGGTCTACCAAGCTGCGGACACCAGGTCTACCCAGGGCATGCTGCGGACACCAGGTCTACCCACGGCTTGCTGCGGACAACAGGTCTACCCAGGCATGAATCGGGCAACAGGTCTACCAAGCTCCGGACACCAGGTCTACCCACGGCTTGCTGCGGACAACAGGTCTACCCAGCCATGAAACGGGCAACAGGTCTACCCACTCAATGCTGCGGACAACAGGTCTACCCAGCCATGAAACGGGCAACAGGTCTACCAAGCTGCGGACACCAGGTCTACCCAGGGCATGCTGCGGACACCAGGTCTACCCAGCCATGAAACGGGCAACAGGTCTACTCACGGCTTGCAGCGGACAACAGGTCTACCCAGCCATGAAACGGGCAACAGGTCTACCAAGCTGCGGACACCAGGTCTACCCAGGGCATGCTGCGGACACCAGGTCTACCCAGCCATGAAACGGGCAACAGGTCTACTCACGGCTTGCTGCGGACACCAGGTCTACCCAGCCATGAAACAGGCAACAGGTCTACCAAGCTGCGGACACCAGGTCTACCCAGCCATGAAACGGGCAACAGGTCTACCAAGCTGCGGACACCAGGTCTACCCAGGGCATGCTGCGGACACCAGGTCTACCAACTCAATGCTGCGGACAACAGGTCTACCCAGCCATGAAACGGGCAACAGGTCTACCAAGCTGCGGACACCAGGTCTACCCAGGGCATGCTGCGGACACCAGGTCTACCAACTCAATGCTGCGGACACCAGGTCTACCCAGCCATGAAACGGGCAACAGGTCTACCAACTCAATGCTGCGGGCAACAGGTCTACCCAGGCATGAATCGGGCAACAGGTCTACCAAGCTGCGGACACCAGGTCTACCCACGGCTTGCTGCGGACAACAGGTCTACCCAGGCATGAATCGGGCAACAGGTCTACCAAGCTCCGGACACCAGGTCTACCCACGGCTTGCTGCGGACAACAGGTCTACCCAGCCATGAAACGGGCAACAGGTCTACCAAGCTGCGGACACCAGGTCTACCCAGGGCATGCTGCGGACACCAGGTCTACCCAGCCATGAAACGGGCAACAGGTCTACTCACGGCTTGCTGCGGACACCAGGTCTACCCAGCCATGAAACGGGCAATAGGTCTACCAAGCTGCGGACACCAGGTCTACCCAGGGCATGCTGCGGACACCAGGTCTACCCAGCCATGAAACGGGCAACAGGTCTACTCACGGCTTGCTGCGGACACCAGGTCTACCCAGCCATGAAACGGGCAACAGGTCTACCAAGCTGCGGACACCAGGTCTACCCAGGGCATGCTGCGGACACCAGGTCTACCCACGGCTTGCTGCGGACAACAGGTCTACCCAGCCATGAAACGGGCAAGAGGTCTACCAAGCTGCGGACACCAGGTCTACCCAGGGCATGCTGCGGACACCAGGTCTACCCACGGCTTGCTGCGGACAACAGGTCTACCAACTCAATGCTGCGGACAACAGGTCTACCCAGCCATGAAACGGGCAACAGGTCTACCAAGCTGCGGACACCAGGTCTACCCACGGCTTGCTGCGGACACCAGGTCTACCCAGCCATGAAACGGGCAACAGGTCTACCAAGCTGCGGACACCAGGTCTACCCAGGGCATGCTGCGGACACCAGGTCTACCCAGCCATGAAACGGGCAACAGGTCTACCAAGCTGCGGACACCAGGTCTACCCAGCCATGAAACGGGCAACAGGTCTACTCACTCAATGCTGCGGACACCAGGTCTACCCAGCCATGAAACGGGCAACAGGTCTACCAACTCAATGCTGCGGACAACAGGTCTACCCAGCCATGAAACGGGCAACAGGTCTACCAAGCTGCGGACACCAGGTCTACCCAGGGCATGCTGCGGACACCAGGTCTACCCACGGCTTGCTGCGGACAACAGGTCTACCCAGGCATGAAACGGGCAACAGGTCTACCAAGCTGCGGACACCAGGTCTACCCAGGGCATGCTGCGGACACCAGGTCTACCAACTCAATGCTGCGGACACCAGGTCTACCCAGCCATGAAACGGGCAACAGGTCTACCAACTCAATGCTGCGGGCAACAGGTCTACCCAGGGCATGCTGCGGACACCAGGTCTACCCACTCAATGCTGCGGACAACAGGTCTACCCAGCCATGAATCGGGCAACAGGTCTACCAAGCTGCGGACACCAGGTCTACCCACGGCTTGCTGCGGACAACAGGTCTACCCAGCCATGAAACGGGCACCAGGTCTACTCACGGCTTGCTGCGGACACCAGGTCTACCCAGCCATGAAACGGGCAACAGGTCTACCAAGCTGCGGACAACAGGTCTACCCAGCCATGAAACGGGCAACAGGTCTACCAACTCAATGCTGCGGACAACAGGTCTACCCAGCCATGAAACGGGCAACAGGTCTACCAAGCTGCGGACACCAGGTCTACCCACGGCTTGCTGCGGACACCAGGTCTACCAACTCAATGCTGCGGACACCAGGTCTACCCAACCATGAAACGGGCAACAGGTCTACCAAGCTGCGGACACCAGGTCTACCCACGGCTTGCTGCGGACAACAGGTCTACCCAGGCATGAATCGGGCAACAGGTCTACCAAGCTGCGGACACCAGGTCTACCCACGGCTTGCTGCGGACAACAGGTCTACCCAGCCATGAAACGGGCAACAGGTCTACCAAGCTGCGGACACCAGGTCTACCCAGGGCATGCTGCGGACACCAGGTCTACCCAGCCATGAAACGGGCAACAGGTCTACTCACGGCTTGCTGCGGACAACAGGTCTACCCAGCCATGAAACGGGCAACAGGTCTACCAAGCTGCGGACAACAGGTCTACCCAGGGCATGCTGCGGACAACAGGTCTACCCAGCCATGAAACGGGCAACAGGTCTACTCACGGCTTGCTGCGGACACCAGGTCTACCCAGCCATGAAACGGGCAACAGGTCTACCAAGCTGCGGACACCAGGTCTACCCAGGGCATGCTGCGGACACCAGGTCTACCCACGGCTTGCTGCGGACACCAGGTCTACCCAGCCATGAAACGGGCAACAGGTCTACCAAGCTGCGGACACCAGGTCTACCCAGGGCATGCTGCGGACACCAGGTCTACCCACGGCTTGCTGCGGACAACAGGTCTACCCAGCCATGAAACGGGCAACAGGTCTACCAAGCTGCGGACACCAGGTCTACCCAGGGCATGCTGCGGACAACAGGTCTACCCAGCCATGAAACGGGCAACAGGTCTACTCACGGCTTGCTGCGGACACCAGGTCTACCCAGCCATGAAACGGGCAACAGGTCTACCAACTCAATGCTGCGGACAACAGGTCTACCCAGCCATGAAACGGGCAACAGGTCTACCAAGCTGCGGACACCAGGTCTACCCAGGGCATGCTGCGGACACCAGGTCTACCCACGGCTTGCTGCGGACACCAGGTCTACCCAGCCATGAAACGGGCAACAGGTCTACCAAGCTGCGGACACCAGGTCTACCCAGGGCATGCTGCGGACACCAGGTCTACCCACTCAATGCTGCGGACAACAGGTCTACCCAGCCATGAATCGGGCAACAGGTCTACCAAGCTGCGGACACCAGGTCTACCCACGGCTTGCTGCGGACACCAGGTCTACCCAGCCATGAAACGGGCACCAGGTCTACTCACGGCTTGCTGCGGACACCAAGTCTACCCAGCCATGAAACGGGCAACAGGTCTACCAAGCTGCGGACACCAGGTCTACCCAGCCATGAAACGGGCAACAGGTCTACCAACTCAATGCTGCGGACAACAGGTCTACCCAGCCATGAAACGGGCAACAGGTCTACCAAGCTGCGGACACCAGGTCTACCCACGGCTTGCTGCGGACACCAGGTCTACCAACTCAATGCTGCGGACACCAGGTCTACCCAGCCATGAAACGGGCAACAGGTCTACCAAGCTGCGGACACCAGGTCTACCCAGGGCATGCTGCGGACACCAGGTCTACCCAGCCATGAAACGGGCAACAGGTCTACCAAGCTGCGGACACCAGGTCTACCCAGGGCATGCTGCGGACACCAGGTCTACCCAGCCATGAAACGGGCAACAGGTCTACTCACGGCTTGCTGCGGACACCAGGTCTACCCAGCCATGAAACGGGCAACAGGTCTACCAAGCTGCGGACACCAGGTCTACCCAGGGCATGCTGCGGACACCAGGTCTACCCAGCCATGAAACGGGCAACAGGTCTACTCACGGCTTGCTGCGGACACCAGGTCTACCCAGCCATGAATCGGGCAACAGGTCTACCAAGCTGCGGACAACAGGTCTACCCAGGGCATGCTGCGGACACCAGGTCTACCAACTCAATGCTGCGGACACCAGGTCTACCCAGCCATGAAACGGGCAACAGGTCTACCAAGCTGCGGACACCAGGTCTACCCAGGGTATGTAGCGGACACCAGGTCTACCAACTCAATGCTGCGGACACCAGGTCTACCCAGCCATGAAACGGGCAACAGGTCTACCAAGCTGCGGACACCAGGTCTACCCAGGGCATGCTGCGGACAACAGGTCTACCCAGCCATGAAACGGGCAACAGGTCTACTCACGGCTTGCTGCGGACAACAGGTCTACCCAGCCATGAAACGGGCAACAGGTCTACCAAGCTGCGGACACCAGGTCTACCCAGGGCATGCTGCGGACACCAGGTCTACCCAGCCATGAAACGGGCAACAGGTCTACTCACGGCTTGCTGCGGACACCAGGTCTACCCAGCCATGAAACGGGCAACAGGTCTACCAAGCTGCGGACACCAGGTCTACCCAGCCATGAAACGGGCAACAGGTCTACCAAGCTGCGGACACCAGGTCTACCCACGGCTTGCTGCGGACAACAGGTCTACCCAGCCATGAAACGGGCAACAGGTCTACCAAGCTGCGGACACCAGGTCTACCCAGGGCATGCTGCGGACACCAGGTCTACCCAGCCATGAAACGGGCAACAGGTCTACTCACGGCTTGCTGCGGACACCAGGTCTACCCAGCCATGAAACGGGCAACAGGTCTACCAAGCTGCGGACACCAGGTCTACCCAGGGCATGCTGCGGACACCAGGTCTACCCACTCAATGCTGCGGACAACAGGTCTACCCAGCCATGAAACGGGCAACAGGTCTACCAAGCTGCGGACACCAGGTCTACCCAGGGCATGCTGCGGACACCAGGTCTACCAACTCAATGCTGCGGACAACAGGTCTACCCAGCCATGAAACGGGCAACAGGTCTACCAAGCTGCGGACACCAGGTCTACCCACGGCTTGCTGCGGACACCAGGTCTACCCAGCCATGAAACGGGCAACAGGTCTACCAAGCTGCGGACACCAGGTCTACCCAGGGCATGCTGCGGACACCAGGTCTACCCACGGCTTGCTGCGGACAACAGGTCTACCCACTCCAAGCTGCGGACACCAGGTCTAACTACTCCATTACGCGGACAACAGGTCTACCCACTCCATGCGGCGGACAACATGTCTACCCGCTCCATGCTGCGGACACCAGGTCTGCCCACGCCGTGATGCGGACCACAGGTCTACCTTCGCCATGCTGCACGCAGCCCGGGTCGCACCGGAGCTAGGTAGACCCGGTCGCCGCGGCCGTCGCAGCGCCCTCGCCCTCGACGGCGGACCCACGCCGCCGGTCCCGGAGGCGGGTAGACCTGGTCGCCGCGGCCACGGCGGCCGCCCATCCCGGAGCCCAGTAGACCTGGCCGCCGCGGGACCGGCCAAGTTTCCCGGAGTCGTGTAGACCTGGTCGTCGCGGCCACGGCCGCCGCCGCTGCGCCTTCGCCGGCGACGGCGGTCCCACGCCACCGGCCCCGGAGCCGCGTCGACCTGGCCGCCGCGGGACGGGCCACGTTTCGCGGATCCGGGTAGACGAGGCATCCTTGTACCATCTCGGAGCCGGGGAAACCCCACAGCCTCTTAACGCTCCGGAGCCCAAGTGCTCCAGCAGCCTTGCCCCGCCCGGCAGAATCGATTTCAAGACCAAGACATATTTTCGACAACATTTTATTTCATCATTTCATTTCATTTCATTTCTTTTCATTTCATTTTATTATTTTATTTTATTTCGTTTTGTTTTGTTTTGTTTTGATTTGATTTGATTTGTTTCATTTCCTCTTTGCCTTTTTTGAATGATTGCCTCTTCTATTTACTCGGAAAGAAAATCTTTTCCGGAAAACAAAACTCTTGCCAAATCTTATTTGTGATCCCTTTGGGCCCACAGCCGAGCTGACGGAGGGCCTGTGCCCGGTTCTCGCCCTGCTGACACACTGACCCCCCCAAACGGCGTCCTCCCTACCCCACGCCTCCTCCCCCGTCCCCCAGAGACCCTACCTACAGAGCCCCCCCCCACCACAAAACAGAACCTCACGGGCCGCAGCACAGCCAGGGGAAGCACGTACGTGCAGCGAAACTCGGCCCAAAGCCGCCGCGCCCTGGCACAACTCGCCCTGCCCCTTCCCGCCCCACGGAGGCGGCTGCATCGAGGCGACCGGCGCCGCCGTCGGCAAGCGGGTGGCCGCTTTCGGGCCGGTTCTTCCGCGGAAGGTCTGCAGAGCTCTTGGGGCCTCGGCGCGGGTTTGGGGGGCCGTGAGGGCTCGCTGTCGAGGCGCCCGGGGCCGGCACGAAGCCGCCTGCCCTCTCCCTGTCCCTGCCCCGTCTTCCGCAGCCACCCATTAACGCTGGGGGCGAGCCCGCCCTCCGCCATCAACCTCCCATGCAGCGCTTTCAGACTTTCCCCGCCCCTGCCCATTGTCGGCTGGGGGCGCCCTGCCCCCCGCCGTCAGCCTCCCTGGCAGCGCTTTCAGACTGCCTCGGGCCCTGCCCATTGTCGGTTGGGGGCGCCCCGCCCCCCGCCCTCAGCCTCCCTGGCAGCGCTTTCAGACTGCCTCGGGCCCTGCCCATTGTCGGTTGGGGGCGACCCCGCCCTCCGCCATCAGCCTCCCTGGCAGCGCTTTCAGACTGCCTCGGGCCCTGCCCATTGTCGGTTGGGGGCGACCCCGCCCTCCGCCATCAGCCTCCCTGGCAGCACTTTCAGCCTCTTCCTGCCCCCGCCCACGGTCCCACCGGGCAGTTTACACGGCGGCGGCGGGAGGCTGATGCCGAGGTCGGCAGGCGGAGAGCCTGGTGCACAAGCAGGGATGGCGGCGGGATGATTGGCGCCGTCTGTCCCTGGTCAAAGAAGCTCTCTGTTCAGCTTTCTCGGAGCCTTTTGCTTTGGTGGCGTTCCTTCCTCCTCCGCCCCGGCGCCGCTCAAGCCTGCGGCAGGGCGGCAGCGCGGCGGGTGGGCGGCCGGGGGGAGGGGGGAGGGGGGGGGGGAGGGAGGGAGCGCGCGAGCGAGCGAGCGAGCGAGCGAGCGCGCTGCAGAAATGAAGCCCGGAGCAGGGCCGCGGTCCATTCGAGCACGGGGAGGGGGCGCGACAACGCTGCCTGCTCCTGTCGGGGAGCGCTTGGGGAAGTGGGGTGCCGGCACCATGACGGCGGAGCGGACAGGGGCCGCGGCTGGGGAAGAGGCCGGCGGAGCTCGCCAGTGGATGCTGGCGCACGGAGCCGGCAGGGACACCTGGGCACGGCTGGGACCGAAAGTCGCCCGCCTTCACGCCCCGCCTTTCGCCGGGGGGAAGAAGACGCGAGAGCAGGGCTGCCTGCTGGGCTGCCAGTGCCCGCGGTCATGCCGGACGTGCAGGCCGACCGCCGAAGGCGTGCTCGCCGCTGCAGAGACGACAAGGGGGCCGCGCGTCCGATGGAAGAGACGGGGCGCCATCGCGCGGCGGCCGGGCTGCAAGGCCGGCCGACGGTAACAGGACTACCACGCCGCGGGTGGCCAGAGACAAAGACCGGCCGAGGGCAACAGGTCTACCCAGCATTATGCCGGCCGGTACCAGGGCCGGCCGAGGGCAACAGGTCTACCCAGCATTAGGCCAGCCGGAAAGACGGCCGGCAGAGGGCAACAGGTCTACCCAGCATTCGGCCGTCAGGTACAAAGGCCGGCCGAGGGCAACAGGTCTACCCAGCATTCGGCTGGCCGGTAACACGGCCGGCCGAGGGCAACAGGTCTACCCAGCATTCGGCCGTCAGGTACAAAGGCCGGCCGAGGGCAACAGGTCTACCCAGCATTAGGCCGCCACGTCCAAAGGCCGGCCGAGGGCAACAGGTCTACCCAGCATTAGGCCGCCACGTCCAAAGGCCGGCCGAGGGCAACAGGTCTACCCAGCATTCGGCCACCACGTACAAAGGCCGGCCGAGGGCAACAGGTCTACCCAGCATTCGGCTGGCCGGTAACACGGCGGGCCGAGGGCAACAGGTCTACCCAGCATTAGGCCGGCCGGTAACACTGCCGGCCGAGGGCAACAGGTCTACCCAGCATTCGGCCGCCACGTCCAAAGGCCGGCCGAGGGCAACAGGTCTACCCAGCATTAGGCCGCCACGTCCAAAGGCCGGCCGAGGGCAACAGGTCTACCCAGCATTCGGCCGCCACGTCCAAAGGCCGGCCGAGGGCAACAGGTCTACCCAGCATTAGGCCGGCCGGTAACACGGCCGGCCGAGGGCAACAGGTCTACCCAGCATTAGGCCGCCACGTCCAAAGGCCGGCCGAGGGCAACAGGTCTACCCAGCATTCGGCCGCCACGTCCAAAGGCCGGCCGAGGGCAACAGGTCTACCCAGCATTCGGCCGCCACGTCCAAAGGCCGGCCGAGGGCAACAGGTCTACCCAGCATTCGGCCGCCACGTCCAAAGGCCGGCCGAGGGCAACAGGTCTACCCAGCATTAGGCCGGCCGGTAACACGGCCGGCCGAGGGCAACAGGTCTACCCAGCATTAGGCCGCCACGTCCAAAGGCCGGCCGAGGGCAACAGGTCTACCCAGCATTAGGCCGCCACGTCCAAAGGCCGG
>NW_028276076.1:50000-70000 GCF_052056855.1 Sturnus vulgaris | reverse complement strand
CGGAGCAGCTGCCACCGACCACGCCGCGGGCCACCGGCTTTCGCCCGCCTCGCAGCGATCGGCTTCCCACCCGGAAAAAAAGCCGGGGGGAAGGGCAAGCCACCGCACCAAAAAAAAAACTAAAAAAAAAAGCACGCCATGCGTCGCACGACCCGTGCTAGCCACGGGGGTCACGAGCCAGGGGTGGGGGCGAGAACGCGCCTCTCAACTCCTCCCGTAAAACCCCTCCAACCACCGGACATACGGTCTCTTTTCTCACTCGCCAACACAGCCAGCCCTTCTCTCTCGCCTTTCGCTTTCGCTTCGGTGGCGGCCCGTGACCCTTCGTCAGCGCGCGCTTCTCGGTGCCGCGGCTTAGGGCCGCGAGAGAAAAAGAACGGAGGCCGGGCGGGCACCCCCACACTGCCCCGCACACCGGCACGCTTTAATAAAAAAGAACGGAGCCGCTCGCAAAACCCAGCCCCCGCCGGCAACGGCAACCACGGCAGCCGGGGCAGGCCAGACACCACGGGCCGCCCCGGCACGGTGCCTCGATCGCGCCCGGCCGATACCGAGAAAGGGCGAGGCGCCGCCGCCCCGCCCACGACACACTCTCGGGGGCTCACTCGCTCGCTCGCTCTCTGTTGGGTTGCGGGGTCCGTCCTGGGGGGGGGGGACACGGCCGGCCACCGCGGCCGACCGCCGCCCCGGAAAAATTCTGCCCGCTACACGCGGGTCCCCGGCTTAGGGCCGAGGAAGGGGGACGACTTCAACAACACACGGCAGGGCCGGACACTCCCGTCACCGAGCCCCCCTTCGCAGGCAAGCAAGCGAAGCCGAGAGGCGAGGCCACACGCCCCACTGCATGTCCCCCGCTGCCCTTTCGATACGGACACAACTCTGGCAACACAGGTCGGGAGCGGGAAACGAGGCGCAGCCAACCTCGGCCAAGCGAGCCACGCCCGGGGGGCTCTCGGGGAGGGGGGCCAGGGAAAGCCCGGGCAGGCTCAACACAACCCCGGGCCGGCCCCACAGAAATCCAGCCCCGGCTGCCGGCCACCAGCGTGCACCGGGACCGACAGCCGAAGAAATGCCGCACCCGGCGAGCGGGCGGGGCCCCGGCTTAAGGCCGGGCAGAAAAGGGGCGAGGCGCCGCCGCCTCGCCCGCCACCATCCCCGGGGGAGCGAGCAGGCGCCCGGCTCCCCGTTGTCACGAAACCGGCAGCAGCCGGGCCGGAGCGGGACACACTCGCGGCTTTCTCGCCCTCTCTCTGGGCCTTTTTCTCGCTTCTCCCCCGCCTGGAACAACGCAGCCTCGCCTGGGCCGGGGGAGCGCGGTGGCTCTCGGATCGCATCGCTCTCTCTGGGGGCTTTCTCGCTTCTCCCCCGGACTGAACACGCAGCCTCGGCCTGGGCCGGGGAGCGGCTCTCGGATCGCATCGGTCTCTCTGGGGGCTTTCTCGCTTCTCCCCCGACTGAGCACGCAGCCTCGCCTGGGCCGGGGAGCGGCTCTCGGATCGCATCGGTCTCTCTCTCTGGGCTAACCTGTCCCAGTCGAACTGGGTAAGACGGGAAGCCGGACGAAGCCACGCGACTCGCCCCGACATCGGCGGTGTTCTTCTGGCCCTGGCGACCGCACGCGCGTCCGCCCTTCTCCGCCACGGACACAGGCACGGCAACAGCCTGTGGGGATACGGCCCGTCACCTCGTTCCCATAATACGGACAGATGGGCCCGAAGCGGCGGAGGCCGGAAAGAGAACCGATGTACGTGACCGAGGGGGCGCAGTGGCGCACGCCGCCTTCTACGATGACATAGCCGGAGGCAGCGAGAAACAGCGACCCCTTGGAGTACTTCCAGGCCGGCGGCGGACAACAGGTCTACCAGCCATGAAACGGGCAACAGGTCTACCGACGGCTTGCTGCGGACAACAGGTCTACCCAGCCATGAAACGGGCAACAGGTCTACCAAGCTGCGGACACCAGGTCTACCCAGGGCATGCTGCGGACACCAGGTCTACCCACGGCTTGCTGCGGACAACAGGTCTACCCAGCTGCGGACAACAGGTCTACCCAGGGCATGAAACGGGCAACAGGTCTACCAAGCTGCGGACACCAGGTCTACCCAGGGCATGCTGCGGACACCAGGTCTACCCACGGCTTGCTGCGGACAACAGGTCTACCCAGCCATGAAACGGGCAACAGGTCTACCAAGCTGCGGACACCAGGTCTACCCAGGGCATGCTGCGGACACCAGGTCTACCCACGGCTTGCTGCGGACACCAGGTCTACCCAGCCATGAAACGGGCAACAGGTCTACCAAGCTGCGGACACCAGGTCTACCCAGGGCATGCTGCGGACACCAGGTCTACCCACGGCTTGCTGCGGACAACAGGTCTACCCAGCCATGAAACGGGCAACAGGTCTACCAAGCTGCGGACACCAGGTCTACCCAGGGCATGCTGCGGACACCAGGTCTACCCAGCCATGAAACGGGCAACAGGTCTACTCACGGCTTGCTGCGGACACCAGGTCTACCCAGCCATGAAACGGGCAACAGGTCTACCAAGCTGCGGACAACAGGTCTACCCAGGGCATGCTGCGGACACCAGGTCTACCCACTCAATGCTGCGGACAACAGGTCTACCCAGGCATGAATCGGGCAACAGGTCTACCAAGCTCCGGACACCAGGTCTACCCACGGCTTGCTGCGGACAACAGGTCTACCCAGCCATGAAACGGGCAACAGGTCTACCAAGCTGCGGACACCAGGTCTACCCAGGGCATGCTGCGGACACCAGGTCTACCCACTCAATGCTGCGGACAACAGGTCTACCCAGGCATGAATCGGGCAACAGGTCTACCAAGCTCCGGACACCAGGTCTACCCACGGCTTGCTGCGGACACCAGGTCTACCCAGCCATGAAACGGGCAACAGGTCTACCAAGCTGCGGACACCAGGTCTACCCAGGGCATGCTGCGGACACCAGGTCTACCCACGGCTTGCTGCGGACACCAGGTCTACCCAGCCATGAAACGGGCAACAGGTCTACCAAGCTGCGGACACCAGGTCTACCCAGGGCATGCTGCGGACACCAGGTCTACCCACGGCTTGCTGCGGACACCAGGTCTACCCAGCCATGAAACGGGCAACAGGTCTACCAAGCTGCGGACACCAGGTCTACCCAGGGCATGCTGCGGACACCAGGTCTACCCAGCCATGAAACGGGCAACAGGTCTACTCACGGCTTGCTGCGGACAACAGGTCTACCCAGCCATGAAACGGGCAACAGGTCTACCAAGCTGCGGACAACAGGTCTACCCAGGGCATGCTGCGGACACCAGGTCTACCCACTCAATGCTGCGGACAACAGGTCTACCCAGGCATGAATCGGGCAACAGGTCTACCAAGCTCCGGACACCAGGTCTACCCACGGCTTGCTGCGGACAACAGGTCTACCCAGCCATGAAACGGGCAACAGGTCTACCAAGCTGCGGACACCAGGTCTACCCAGGGCATGCTGCGGACACCAGGTCTACCCAGCCATGAAACGGGCAACAGGTCTACTCACGGCTTGCTGCGGACACCAGGTCTACCCAGCCATGAAACGGGCAACAGGTCTACCAAGCTGCGGACACCAGGTCTACCCAGGGCATGCTGCGGACACCAGGTCTACCCACTCAATGCTGCGGACAACAGGTCTACCCAGGCATGAATCGGGCAACAGGTCTACCAAGCTCCGGACACCAGGTCTACCCACGGCTTGCTGCGGACAACAGGTCTACCCAGCCATGAAACGGGCAACAGGTCTACCAAGCTGCGGACACCAGGTCTACCCAGGGCATGCTGCGGACACCAGGTCTACCCAGCCATGAAACGGGCAACAGGTCTACTCACGGCTTGCTGCGGACACCAGGTCTACCCAGCCATGAAACGGGCAACAGGTCTACCAAGCTGCGGACACCAGGTCTACCCAGGGCATGCTGCGGACACCAGGTCTACCCACTCAATGCTGCGGACAACAGGTCTACCCAGGCATGAATCGGGCAACAGGTCTACCAAGCTCCGGACACCAGGTCTACCCACGGCTTGCTGCGGACAACAGGTCTACCCAGCCATGAAACGGGCAACAGGTCTACCAAGCTGCGGACACCAGGTCTACCCAGGGCATGCTGCGGACACCAGGTCTACCCACGGCTTGCTGCGGACACCAGGTCTACCCAGCCATGAAACGGGCAACAGGTCTACCAAGCTGCGGACACCAGGTCTACCCAGGGCATGCTGCGGACACCAGGTCTACCCAGCCATGAAACGGGCAACAGGTCTACTCACGGCTTGCTGCGGACAACAGGTCTACCCAGCCATGAAACGGGCAACAGGTCTACCAAGCTGCGGACAACAGGTCTACCCAGGGCATGCTGCGGACACCAGGTCTACCCACTCAATGCTGCGGACAACAGGTCTACCCAGGCATGAATCGGGCAACAGGTCTACCAAGCTCCGGACACCAGGTCTACCCACGGCTTGCTGCGGACAACAGGTCTACCCAGCCATGAAACGGGC
Source organism: Sturnus vulgaris (assembly GCF_052056855.1). Classification (NCBI taxonomy): domain Eukaryota; kingdom Metazoa; phylum Chordata; class Aves; order Passeriformes; family Sturnidae; genus Sturnus; species Sturnus vulgaris. The sequence goes on along the minus strand of NW_028276076.1, from coordinate 65,459 downwards.
AACAGGTCTACCAAGCTGCGGACACCAGGTCTACCCAGGGCATGCTGCGGACACCAGGTCTACCCAGCCATGAAACGGGCAACAGGTCTACTCACGGCTTGCTGCGGACAACAGGTCTACCCAGCCATGAAACGGGCAACAGGTCTACCAAGCTGCGGACACCAGGTCTACCCAGGGCATGCTGCGGACACCAGGTCTACCCACTCAATGCTGCGGACAACAGGTCTACCCAGGCATGAATCGGGCAACAGGTCTACCAAGCTCCGGACACCAGGTCTACCCACGGCTTGCTGCGGACAACAGGTCTACCCAGCCATGAAACGGGCAACAGGTCTACCAAGCTGCGGACACCAGGTCTACCCAGGGCATGCTGCGGACACCAGGTCTACCCAGCCATGAAACGGGCAACAGGTCTACTCACGGCTTGCTGCGGACACCAGGTCTACCCAGCCATGAAACGGGCAACAGGTCTACCAAGCTGCGGACACCAGGTCTACCCAGGGCATGCTGCGGACACCAGGTCTACCCAGCCATGAAACGGGCAACAGGTCTACTCACGGCTTGCTGCGGACACCAGGTCTACCCAGCCATGAAACGGGCAACAGGTCTACCAAGCTGCGGACACCAGGTCTACCCAGGGCATGCTGCGGACACCAGGTCTACCCACGGCTTGCTGCGGACAACAGGTCTACCCAGGCATGAATCGGGCAACAGGTCTACCAAGCTGCGGACACCAGGTCTACCCAGGGCATGCTGCGGACACCAGGTCTACCCACGGCTTGCTGCGGACAACAGGTCTACCAACTCAATGCTGCGGACACCAGGTCTACCCAGCCATGAAACGGGCAACAGGTCTACCAAGCTGCGGACACCAGGTCTACCCAGGGCATGCTGCGGACACCAGGTCTACCCAGCCATGAAACGGGCAACAGGTCTACCAAGCTGCGGACACCAGGTCTACCCAGCCATGAAACGGGCAACAGGTCTACTCACTCAATGCTGCGGACACCAGGTCTACCCAGCCATGAAACGGGCAACAGGTCTACCAACTCAATGCTGCGGACAACAGGTCTACCCAGCCATGAAACGGGCAACAGGTCTACCAAGCTGCGGACACCAGGTCTACCCACTCAATGCTGCGGACAACAGGTCTACCCAGGCATGAATCGGGCAACAGGTCTACCAAGCTGCGGACACCAGGTCTACCCACGGCTTGCTGCGGACACCAGGTCTACCCAGCCATGAAACGGGCAACAGGTCTACCAAGCTGCGGACACCAGGTCTACCCAGGGCATGCTGCGGACACCAGGCCTACCCAGCCATGAAACGGGCAACAGGTCTACCAAGCTGCGGACAACAGGTCTACCCAGGGCATGCTGCGGACACCAGGCCTACCCAGCCATGAAACGGGCAACAGGTCTACCAAGCTGCGGACAACAGGTCTACCCAGGGCATGCTGCGGACAACAGGTCTACCCAGCCATGAAACGGGCAACAGGTCTACTCACGGCTTGCTGCGGACACCAGGTCTACCCAGCCATGAAACGGGCAACAGGTCTACCAAGCTGCGGACACCAGGTCTACCCAGGGCATGCTGCGGACACCAGGTCTACCCACGGCTTGCTGCGGACACCAGGTCTACCCAGCCATGAAACGGGCAACAGGTCTACCAGGCTGCGGACACCAGGTCTACCCAGGGCATGCTGCGGACACCAGGTCTACCCACGGCTTGCTGCGGACAACAGGTCTACCCAGCCATGAAACGGGCAACAGGTCAACCAAGCTGCGGACACCAGGTCTACCCAGGGCATGCTGCGGACACCAGGTCTACCCAGCCATGAAACGGGCAACAGGTCTACTCACGGCTTGCTGCGGACACCAGGTCTACCCAGCCATGAAACGGGCAACAGGTCTACCAAGCTGCGGACACCAGGTCTACCCAGGGCATGCTGCGGACACCAGGTCTACCCACGGCTTGCTGCGGACAACAGGTCTACCCAGGCATGAATCGGGCAACAGGTCTACCAAGCTCCGGACACCAGGTCTACCCACGGCTTGCTGCGGACAACAGGTCTACCCAGCCATGAAACGGGCAACAGGTCTACCCACTCAATGCTGCGGACAACAGGTCTACCCAGCCATGAAACGGGCAACAGGTCTACCAAGCTGCGGACACCAGGTCTACCCAGGGCATGCTGCGGACACCAGGTCTACCCAGCCATGAAACGGGCAACAGGTCTACTCACGGCTTGCAGCGGACAACAGGTCTACCCAGCCATGAAACGGGCAACAGGTCTACCAAGCTGCGGACACCAGGTCTACCCAGGGCATGCTGCGGACACCAGGTCTACCCAGCCATGAAACGGGCAACAGGTCTACTCACGGCTTGCTGCGGACACCAGGTCTACCCAGCCATGAAACAGGCAACAGGTCTACCAAGCTGCGGACACCAGGTCTACCCAGCCATGAAACGGGCAACAGGTCTACCAAGCTGCGGACACCAGGTCTACCCAGGGCATGCTGCGGACACCAGGTCTACCAACTCAATGCTGCGGACAACAGGTCTACCCAGCCATGAAACGGGCAACAGGTCTACCAAGCTGCGGACACCAGGTCTACCCAGGGCATGCTGCGGACACCAGGTCTACCAACTCAATGCTGCGGACACCAGGTCTACCCAGCCATGAAACGGGCAACAGGTCTACCAACTCAATGCTGCGGGCAAAAGGTCTACCCAGGCATGAATCGGGCAACAGGTCTACCAAGCTGCGGACACCAGGTCTACCCACGGCTTGCTGCGGACAACAGGTCTACCCAGGCATGAATCGGGCAACAGGTCTACCAAGCTGCGGACACCAGGTCTACCCACGGCTTGCTGCGGACACCAGGTCTACCCAGCCATGAAACGGGCAACAGGTCTACCAAGCTGCGGACACCAGGTCTACCCAGGGCATGCTGCGGACACCAGGTCTACCCAGCCATGAAACGGGCAACAGGTCTACTCACGGCTTGCTGCGGACACCAGGTCTACCCAGCCATGAAACGGGCAATAGGTCTACCAAGCTGCGGACACCAGGTCTACCCAGGGCATGCTGCGGACACCAGGTCTACCCAGCCATGAAACGGGCAACAGGTCTACTCACGGCTTGCTGCGGACACCAGGTCTACCCAGCCATGAAACGGGCAACAGGTCTACCAAGCTGCGGACACCAGGTCTACCCAGGGCATGCTGCGGACACCAGGTCTACCCACGGCTTGCTGCGGACAACAGGTCTACCCAGCCATGAAACGGGCAAGAGGTCTACCAAGCTGCGGACACCAGGTCTACCCAGGGCATGCTGCGGACACCAGGTCTACCCACGGCTTGCTGCGGACAACAGGTCTACCAACTCAATGCTGCGGACAACAGGTCTACCCAGCCATGAAACGGGCAACAGGTCTACCAAGCTGCGGACACCAGGTCTACCCACGGCTTGCTGCGGACACCAGGTCTACCCAGCCATGAAACGGGCAACAGGTCTACCAAGCTGCGGACACCAGGTCTACCCAGGGCATGCTGCGGACACCAGGTCTACCCAGCCATGAAACGGGCAACAGGTCTACCAAGCTGCGGACACCAGGTCTACCCAGCCATGAAACGGGCAACAGGTCTACTCACTCAATGCTGCGGACACCAGGTCTACCCAGCCATGAAACGGGCAACAGGTCTACCAACTCAATGCTGCGGACAACAGGTCTACCCAGCCATGAAACGGGCAACAGGTCTACCAAGCTGCGGACACCAGGTCTACCCAGGGCATGCTGCGGACACCAGGTCTACCCACTCAATGCTGCGGACAACAGGTCTACCCAGGCATGAATCGGGCAACAGGTCTACCAAGCTCCGGACACCAGGTCTACCCACGGCTTGCTGCGGACAACAGGTCTACCCAGCCATGAAACGGGCAACAGGTCTACCAAGCTGCGGACACCAGGTCTACCCAGGGCATGCTGCGGACACCAGGTCTACCCAGCCATGAAACGGGCAACAGGTCTACTCACGGCTTGCTGCGGACAACAGGTCTACCCAGCCATGAAACGGGCAACAGGTCTACCAAGCTGCGGACACCAGGTCTACCCAGGGCATGCTGCGGACACCAGGTCTACCCACTCAATGCTGCGGACAACAGGTCTACCCAGGCATGAATCGGGCAACAGGTCTACCAAGCTCCGGACACCAGGTCTACCCACGGCTTGCTGCGGACAACAGGTCTACCCAGCCATGAAACGGGCAACAGGTCTACCAAGCTGCGGACACCAGGTCTACCCAGGGCATGCTGCGGACACCAGGTCTACCCAGCCATGAAACGGGCAACAGGTTACTCACGGCTTGCTGCGGACACCAGGTCTACCCAGCCATGAAACGGGCAACAGGTCTACCAAGCTGCGGACACCAGGTCTACCCAGGGCATGCTGCGGACACCAGGTCTACCCAGCCATGAAACGGGCAACAGGTCTACTCACGGCTTGCTGCGGACACCAGGTCTACCCAGCCATGAAACGGGCAACAGGTCTACCAAGCTGCGGACACCAGGTCTACCCAGGGCATGCTGCGGACACCAGGTCTACCCACGGCTTGCTGCGGACAACAGGTCTACCCAGGCATGAATCGGGCAACAGGTCTACCAAGCTGCGGACACCAGGTCTACCCAGGGCATGCTGCGGACACCAGGTCTACCCACTTGCTTTGCGGACAACAGGTCTACCAACTCAATGCTGCGGACACCAGGTCTACCCAGCCATGAAACGGGCAAACAGGTCTACCAAGCTGCGGACACCAGGTCTACCCAGGGCATGCTGCGGACACCAGGTCTACCCAGCCATGAAACGGGCAACAGGTCTACCAAGCTGCGGACACCAGGTCTACCCAGCCATGAAACGGGCACAGGTCTACTCACTCAATGCTGCGGACACCAGGTCTACCCAGCCATGAAACGGGCAACAGGTCTACCAACTCAATGCTGCGGACAACAGGTCTACCCAGCCATGAAACGGGCAACAGGTCTACCAAGCTGCGGACACCAGGTCTACCCACTCAATGCTGCGGACAACAGGTCTACCCAGGCATGAATCGGGCAACAGGTCTACCAAGCTGCGGACACCAGGTCTACCCACGGCTTGCTGCGGACACCAGGTCTACCCAGCCATGAAACGGGCAACAGGTCTACAAGCTGCGGACACCAGGTCTACCCAGGGCATGCTGCGGACACCAGGCCTACCCAGCCATGAAACGGGCAACAGGTCTACCAAGCTGCGGACAACAAGGTCTACCCAGGGCATGCTGCGGACAACAGGTCTACCCAGCCATGAACGGGCAACAGGTCTACTCACGGCTTGCTGCGGACACCAGGTCTACCCAGCCATGAAACGGGCAACAGGTCTACCAGCTGCGGACACCAGGTCAACCCAGGGCATGCTGCGGACACCAGGTCTACCCACGGCTTGCTGCGGACACCAGGTCTACCCAGCCATGAAACGGGCAACAGGTCTACCAGGCTGCGGACACCAGGTCTACCCAGGGCATGCTGCGGACACCAGGTCTACCCACGGCTTGCTGCGGACAACAGGTCTACCCAGCCATGAAACGGGCAACAGGTCAACCAAGCTGCGGACACCAGGTCTACCCAGGGCATGCTGCGGACACCAGGTCTACCCAGCCATGAAACGGGCAACAGGTCTACTCACGGCTTGCTGCGGACACCAGGTCTACCCAGCCATGAAACGGGCAACAGGTCTAACCAAGCTGCGGACCACCAGGTCTACCCAGGGCATGCTGCGGACACCAGGTCTACCCACGGCTTACTGCGGACAACAGGTCTACCCAGGCATGAATCGGGCAACAGGTCTACCAAGCTCCGGACACCAGGTCTACCCACGGCTTGCTGCGGACAACAGGTCTACCCAGCCATGAAACGGGCAACAGGTCTACCCACTCAATGCTGCGGACAACAGGTCTACCCAGCCATGAAACGGGCAACAGGTCTACCAAGCTGCGGACACCAGGTCTACCCAGGGCATGCTGCGGACACCAGGTCTACCCAGCCATGAAACGGGCAACAGGTCTACTCACGGCTTGCAGCGGACAGCAGGTCTACCCAGCCATGAAACGGGCAACAGGTCTACCAAGCTGCGGACACCAGGTCTACCCAGGGCATGCTGCGGACACCAGGTCTACCCAGCCATGAAACGGGCAACAGGTCTACTCACGGCTTGCTGCGGACACCAGGTCTACCCAGCCATGAAACAGGCAACAGGTCTACCAAGCTGCGGACACCAGGTCTACCCAGCCATGAAACGGGCAACAGGTCTACCAAGCTGCGGACACCAGGTCTACCCAGGGCATGCTGCGGACACCAGGTCTACCAACTCAATGCTGCGGACAACAGGTCTACCCAGCCATGAAACGGGCAACAGGTCTACCAAGCTGCGGACACCAGGTCTACCCAGGGCATGCTGCGGACACCAGGTCTACCAACTCAATGCTGCGGACACCAGGTCTACCCAGCCATGAAACGGGCAACAGGTCTACCAACTCAATGCTGCGGGCAACAGGTCTACCCAGGCATGAATCGGGCAACAGGTCTACCAAGCTGCGGACACCAGGTCTACCCACGGCTTGCTGCGGACAACAGGTCTACCCAGGCATGAATCGGGCAACAGGTCTACCAAGCTCCGGACACCAGGTCTACCCACGGCTTGCTGCGGACAACAGGTCTACCCAGCCATGAAACGGGCAACAGGTCTACCAAGCTGCGGACACCAGGTCTACCCAGGGCATGCTGCGGACACCAGGTCTACCCAGCCATGAAACGGGCAACAGGTCTACTCACGGCTTGCTGCGGACACCAGGTCTACCCAGCCATGAAACGGGCAATAGGTCTACCAAGCTGCGGACACCAGGTCTACCCAGGGCATGCTGCGGACACCAGGTCTACCCAGCCATGAAACGGGCAACAGGTCTACTCACGGCTTGCTGCGGACACCAGGTCTACCCAGCCATGAAACGGGCAACAGGTCTACCAAGCTGCGGACACCAGGTCTACCCAGGGCATGCTGCGGACACCAGGTCTACCCACGGCTTGCTGCGGACAACAGGTCTACCCAGCCATGAAACGGGCAAGAGGTCTACCAAGCTGCGGACACCAGGTCTACCCAGGGCATGCTGCGGACACCAGGTCTACCCACGGCTTGCTGCGGACAACAGGTCTACCAACTCAATGCTGCGGACAACAGGTCTACCCAGCCATGAAACGGGCAACAGGTCTACCAAGCTGCGGACACCAGGTCTACCCACGGCTTGCTGCGGACACCAGGTCTACCCAGCCATGAAACGGGCAACAGGTCTACCAAGCTGCGGACACCAGGTCTACCCAGGGCATGCTGCGGACACCAGGTCTACCCAGCCATGAAACGGGCAACAGGTCTACCAAGCTGCGGACACCAGGTCTACCCAGCCATGAAACGGGCAACAGGTCTACTCACTCAATGCTGCGGACACCAGGTCTACCCAGCCATGAAACGGGCAACAGGTCTACCAACTCAATGCTGCGGACAACAGGTCTACATGAAACGGGCAAACAGGTCTACCAAGCTGCGGACACCAGGTCTACCCAGGGCATGCTGCGGACACCAGGTCTACCCACGGCTTGCTGCGGACAACAGGTCTACCCAGGCATGAAACGGGCAACAGGTCTACCAAGCTGCGCGACACCAGGTCTACCCAGGGCATGCTGCGGACACCAGGTCTACCAACTCAATGCTGCGGACACCAGGTCTACCCAGCCATGAAACGGGCAACAGGTCTACCAACTCAATGCTGCGGGCAACAGGTCTACCCAGGGCATGCTGCGGACACCAGGTCTACCCACTCAATGCTGCGGACAACAGGTCTACCCAGCCATGAATCGGGCAACAGGTCTACCAAGCTGCGGACACCAGGTCTACCCACGGCTTGCTGCGGACAACAGTCTACCCAGCCATGAAACGGGCACCAGGTCTACTCACGGCTTGCTGCGGACACCAGGTCTACCCAGCCATGAAACGGGCAACAGGTCTACCAAGCTGCGGACAACAGGTCTACCCAGCCATGAAACGGGCAACAGGTCTACCAACTCAATGCTGCGGACAACAGTCTACCCAGCCATGAAACGGGCAACAGGTCTACCAAGCTGCGGACACCAGGTATACCCACGGCTTGCTGCGGACACCAGGTCTACCAACTCAATGCTGCGGACACCAGGTCTACCCAGCCATGAAACGGGCAACAGGTCTACCAAGCTGCGGACACCAGGTCTACCCACGGCTTGCTGCTCGGACAACAGGTCTACCCAGGCATGAATCGGGGCAACAGGTCTACCAAGCTGCGGACACCAGGTCTACCCACGGCTTGCTGCGGACAACAGGTCTACCCAGCCATGAAACGGGCAACAGGTCTACCAAGCTGCGGACACCAGGTCTACCCAGGGCATGCTGCGGACACCAGGTCTACCCAGCCATGAAACGGCAACAGGTCTACTCACGGCTTGCTGCGGACAACAGGTCTACCCAGCATGAAACGGGCAACAGGTCTACCAAGCTGCGGACAACAGGTCTACCAGGGCATGCTGCGGACAACAGGTCTACCCAGCCATGAAACGGGCAACAGGCTACTCACGGCTTGCTGCGGACACCAGGTCTACCCAGCCATGAAACGGGCAACAGGTCTACCAAGCTGCGGACACCAGGTCTACCCAGGGCATGCTGCGGACACCAGGTTCTACCACGGCTTGCTGCGGACACCAGGTCTACCAGCCATGAAACGGGCAACAGGTCTACCAAGCTGCGGACACCAGGTCTACCCAGGGCATGCTGCGGACACCAGGTCTACCCACGGCTTGCTGCGGACAACAGGTCTACCCAGCCATGAAACGGGCAACAGGTCTACCAAGCTGCGGACACCAGGTCTACCCAGGCATGCTGCGGACAACAGGTCTACCAGCCATGAAACGGGCAACAGGTCTACTCACGGCTTGCTGCGGACACCAGGTCTACCCAGCCATGAAACGGGCAACAGGTCTACCAACTCAATGCTGCGGACAACAGGTCTACCCAGCCATGAAACGGGCAACAGGTCTACAAGCTGCGGACACCAGGTCTACCCAGGGCATGCTGCGGACACCAGGTCTACCCACGGCTTGCTGCGGACACCAGGTTACCCAGCCATGAAACGAGGCACAGGGTCTACCAAGCTGCGGACACCAGGTCTACCCAGGGCATGCTGCGGACACCAGGTCTACCCACTCAATGCTTGCGGACAACAGGTCTACCCAGCCATGAATCGGGCAAACAGGTCTACCAAGCTGCGGACACCAGGTCTACCACGGCTTGCTGCGGACACCAGTCTACCCAGCCATGAAACGGGCACCAGGTCTACTCACGGCTTGCTGAGGACACCAAGTCTACCCAGCCATGAAACGGGCAACAGGTCTACAAGCTGCGGACACCAGGTCTACCCAGCCATGAAACGGGCAACAGGTCTACCAACTCAATGCTGCGGACAACAGGTCTACCCAGCCATGAAACGGGCAACAGGTCTACCAAGCTGCGGACACCAGGTCTACCCACGCTTGCTGCGGACACCAGGTCTACCCACGGCTTGCTGCGGACACCAGGTCTACCCAGCCATGAAACGGGCAACAGGTCTACTAAGCTGCGGACACCAGGTCTACCCAGGGCATGCTGCGGACACCAGGTCTACCCAGCCATGAAACGGGCAACAGGTCTACCAAGCTGCGGACACCAGGTTCTACCCAGGGCATGCTGCGGACACCAGGTCTACCCAGCCATGAAACGGGCAACAGGTCTACTCACGGCTTGCTGCGGACACCAGGTCTACCCAGCCATGAAACGGGCAACAGGTCTACCAAGCTGCGGACCACCAGGTCTACCCAGGGCATGCTGCGGACACCAGGTCTACCCAGCCATGAAACGGGCAAGAGGTCTACTCACGGCTTGCTGCGGGACACCAGGTCTACCCAGCCATGAATCGGGCAACAGGTCTACCAAGCTGCGGACAACAGGTCTACCCAGGGCATGCTGCGGACACCAGGTCTACCAACTCAATGCTGCGGACACCAGGTCTACCCAGCCATGAAACGGGCAACAGGTCTACCAAGCTGCGGACACCAGTCTACCCAGGGTATGTAGCGGACACCAGGTCTACCAACTCAATGCTGCGGACACCAGGTCTACCCAGCCATGAAACAGGGCAACAGGTCTACCAAGCTGCGGACACCAGGTCTACCCAGGGCATGCTGCGGACAACAGGTCTACCCAGCCATGAACGGGCAACAGGTCTACTCACGGCTTGCTGCGGACAACAGGTCTACCCAGCCATGAAACGGGCAACAGGTCTACAAGCTGCGGACACCAGTCTACCCAGGGCATGCTGCGGACACCAGTCTACCCAGCCATGAAACGGGCAACAGGTCTACTCACGGCTTGCTGCGGACACCAGGTTCTACCCAGCCATGAAACGGGCAACAGGTCTACCAAGCTGCGACACCAGGTCTACCCAGCCATGAAACGGGCAACAGGTCTACCAAGCTGCGGACACCAGGTCTACCCACGGCTTGCTGCGGACAACAGGTCTACCCAGCCATGAAACGGGCAACAGGTCTACCAAGCTGCGGACACCAGGTCTACCCAGGGCATGCTGCGGACACCAGGTCTACCCAGCCATGAAACGGGCAACAGGTCTACTCACGGCTTGCTGCGGACACCAGGTCTACCCAGCCATGAAACGGGCAACAGGTCTACCAAGCTGCGGACACCAGGTCTACCCAGGGCATGCTGCGGACACCAGGTCTACCCACTCAATGCTGCGGACAACAGGTCTACCCAGCCATGAAACGGGCAACAGGTCTACCAAGCTGCGGACACCAGGTCTACCCAGGGCATGCTGCGGACACCCAGGTCTACCAACTCAATGCTGCGGACAACAGGTCTACCCAGCCATGAAACGGGCAACAGGTCTACCAAGCTGCGGACACCAGGTCTACCCACGGCTTGCTGCGGACACCAGGTCTACCCAGCCATGAAACGGGCAACAGGTCTACCAAGCTGCGGACACCAGGTCTACCCAGGGCATGCTGCGGACACCAGGTCTACCCACGGCTTGCTGCGGACAACAGGTCTACCCACTCCAAGCTGCGGACACCAGGTCTAACTACTCCATTACGCGGACAACAGGTCTACCCACTCCATGCGGCGGACAACATGTCTACCCGCTCCATGCTGCGGACACCAGGTCTGCCCCACGCCGTGATGCGGACCACAGGTCTACCTTCGCCATGCTGCACGCAGCCCGGGGTCGCACCGGAGCTAGGTAGACCCGGTCGCCGCGGCCGTCGCAGCGCCCTCGCCCTCGACGGCGGACCCACGCCGCCGGTCCCGGAGGCGGGTAGACCTGGTCGCCGCGGCCACGGCGGCCGCCCATCCCGGAGCCCAGTAGACCTGGCCGCCGCGGGACCGGCCAAGTTTCCCGGAGTCGTGTAGACCTGGTCGTCGCGGCCACGGCCGCCGCCGCTGCGCCTTCGCCGGCGACGGCGGTCCCACGCCACCGGCCCCGGAGCCGCGTCGACCTGGCCGCCGCGGGACGGGCCAGTTTCGCGGATCCGGGTAGACGAGGCATCCTTGTACCATCTCGGAGCCGGGGAAACCCCACAGCCTCTTAACGCTCGGAGCCCAAGTGCTCCAGCAGCCTTGCCCCGCCCGGCAGAATCGATTTCAAGACCAAGACATATTTTCGACAACATTTTATTTCATCATTTCATTTCATTTCATTTCTTTTCATTTCATTTTATTATTTTATTTTATTTCGTTTTGTTTTGTTTTGTTTTGATTTGATTTGATTTGTTTCATTTCCTCTTTGCCTTTTTTGAATGATTGCCTCTTCTATTTACTCGGAAAGAAAATCTTTTCCGGAAAACAAAACTCTTGCCAAATCTTATTTGTGATCCCTTTGGGCCCACAGCCGAGCTGACGGAGGGCCTGTGCCCGGTTCTCGCCCTGCTGACACACTGACCCCCCAAACGGCGTCCTCCCTACCCCACGCCTCCTCCCCCGTCCCCCAGAGACCCTACCTACAGAGCCCCCCCCCCACCACAAAACAGAACCTCACGGGCCGCAGCACAGCCAGGGGAAGCACGTACGTGCAGCGAAACTCGGCCCAAAGCCGCCGCGCCCTGGCACAACTCGCCCTGCCCCTTCCCGCCCCACGGAGGCGGCTGCATCGAGGCGACCGGCGCCGCCGTCGGCAAGCGGGTGGCCGCTTTCGGGCCGGTTCTTCCGCGGAAGGTCTGCAGAGCTCTTGGGGCCTCGGCGCGGGTTTGGGGGGCCGTGAGGGCTCGCTGTCGAGGCGCCCGGGGCCGGCACGAAGCCGCCTGCCCTCTCCCTGTCCCTGCCCCGTCTTCCGCAGCCACCCATTAACGCTGGGGGCGAGCCCGCCCTCCGCCATCAACCTCCCATGCAGCGCTTTCAGACTTTCCCGCCCCTGCCCATTGTCGGCTGGGGGCGCCCTGCCCCCGCCGTCAGCCTCCCTGGCAGCGCTTTCAGACTCTCTCGGGCCCCTGGCCCATTGTCGGCTGGGGGCGCCCCGCCCCCCGCCCTCAGCCTCCCTGGCAGCGCTTTCAGACTGCCTCGGGCCCTGCCCATTGTCGGTTGGGGGCGCCCCGCCCCCGCCCTCAGCCTCCCTGGCAGCGCTTTCAGACTGCCTCGGGCCCTGCCCATTGTCGGTTGGGGGCGACCCCCGCCCTCCGCCATCAGCCTCCCTGGCAGCGCTTTCAGACTGCCTCGGGCCCTGCCCATTGTCGGTTGGGGGCGACCCCGCCCTCCGCCATCAGCCTCCCTGGCAGCACTTTCAGCCTCTTCCTGCCCCCGCCCACGGTCCCACCGGGCAGTTTACACGGCGGCGGCGGGAGGCTGATGCCGAGGTCGGCAGGCGGAGAGCCTGGTGCACAAGCAGGGATGGCGGCGGGATGATTGGCGCCGTCTGTCCCTGGTCAAAGAAGCTCTCTGTTCAGCTTTCTCGGAGCCTTTTGCTTTGGTGGCGTTCCTTCCTCCTCCGCCCCGGCGCCGCTCAAGCCTGCGGCAGGGCGGCAGCGCGGCGGGTGGGCGGCCGGGGGGAGGGGGGGAGGGGGGGGGGAGGGAGGGAGCGCGCGAGCGAGCGAGCGAGCGAGCGAGCGCGCTGCAGAAATGAAGCCCGGAGCAGGGCCGCGGTCCATTCGAGCACGGGGAGGGGGCGCGACAACGCTGCCTGCTCCTGTCGGGGAGCGCTTGGGGAAGTGGGGTGCCGGCACCATGACGGCGGAGCGGACAGGGGCCGCGGCTGGGGAAGAGGCCGGCGGAGCTCGCCAGTGGATGCTGGCGCACGGAGCCGGCAGGGACACCTGGGCACGGCTGGGACCGAAAGTCGCCCGCCTTCACGCCCCGCCTTTCGCCGGGGGGAAGAAGACGCGAGAGCAGGGCTGCCTGCTGGGCTGCCAGTGCCCGCGGTCATGCCGGACGTGCAGGCCGACCGCCGAAGGCGTGCTCGCCGCTGCAGAGACGACAAGGGGGCCGCGCGTCCGATGGAAGAGACGGGGCGCCATCGCGCGGCGGCCGGGCTGCAAGGCCGGCCGACGGTAACAGGACTACCACGCCGCGGGTGGCCAGAGACAAAGACCGGCCGAGGGCAACAGGTCTACCCAGCATTATGCCGGCCGGTACCAGGCCGGCCGAGGGCAACAGGTCTACCCAGCATTAGGCCAGCCGGAAAGACGGCCGGCAGAGGGCAACAGGTCTACCCAGCATTCGGCCGTCAGGTACAAAGGCCGGCCGAGGGCAACAGGTCTACCCAGCATTCGGCTGGCCGGTAACACGGCCGGCCGAGGGCAACAGGTCTACCCAGCATTCGGCCGTCAGGTACAAAGGCCGGCCGAGGGCAACAGGTCTACCCAGCATTAGGCCGCCACGTCCAAAGGCCGGCCGAGGGCAACAGGTCTACCCAGCATTAGGCCGCCACGTCCAAAGGCCGGCCGAGGGCAACAGGTCTACCCAGCATTCGGCCACCACGTACAAAGGCCGGCCGAGGGCAACAGGTCTACCCAGCATTCGGCTGGCCGGTAACACGGCGGGCCGAGGGCAACAGGTCTACCCAGCATTAGGCCGGCCGGTAACACTGCCGGCCGAGGGCAACAGGTCTACCCAGCATTCGGCCGCCACGTCCAAAGGCCGGCCGAGGGCAACAGGTCTACCCAGCATTAGGCCGCCACGTCCAAAGGCCGGCCGAGGGCAACAGGTCTACCCAGCATTCGGCCGCCACGTCCAAAGGCCGGCCGAGGGCAACAGGTCTACCCAGCATTAGGCCGGCCGGTAACACGGCCGGCCGAGGGCAACAGGTCTACCCAGCATTAGGCCGCCACGTCCAAAGGCCGGCCGAGGGCAACAGGTCTACCCAGCATTCGGCCGCCACGTCCAAAGGCCGGCCGAGGGCAACAGGTCTACCCAGCATTCGGCCGCCACGTCCAAAGGCCGGCCGAGGGCAACAGGTCTACCCAGCATTCGGCCGCCACGTCCAAAGGCCGGCCGAGGGCAACAGGTCTACCCAGCATTAGGCCGGCCGGTAACACGGCCGGCCGAGGGCAACAGGTCTACCCAGCATTAGGCCGCCACGTCCAAAGGCCGGCCGAGGGCAACAGGTCTACCCAGCATTAGGCCGCCACGTCCAAAGGCCGGCCGAGGGCAACAGGTCTACCCAGCATTCGGCCGCCACGTCCAAAGGCCGGCCGAGGGCAACAGGTCTACCCAGCATTCGGCCGCCACGTCCAAAGGCCGGCCGAGGGCAACAGGTCTACCCAGCATTAGGCCGCCACGTCCAAAGGCCGGCCGAGGGCAACAGGTCTACCCAGCATTAGGCCGGCCGGCAGAGGGCAACAGGTCTACCCAGCATTCGGCCGTCAGGTACAAAGGCCGGCCGAGGGCAACAGGTCTACCCAGCATTAGGCCGCCACGTCCAAAGGCCGGCCGAGGGCAACAGGTCTACCCAGCATTAGGCCGGCCGGTAACACGGCCGGCAGAGGGCAACAGGTCTACTCAGCATTAGGCCGGCCGGTAAAACGGCAGGCCGAGGGCAACAGGTCTACCCAGCATTCGGCCGTCAGGTACAAAGGCCGGCCGAGGGCAACAGGTCTAACCAGCATTAGGCCGCCACGTCCAAAGGCCGGCCGAGGGCAACAGGTCTACCCAGCATTCGGCCGCCACGTCCAAAGGCCGGCCGAGGGCAACAGGTCTACCCAGCATTCGGCCGCCACGTCCAAAGGCCGGCCGAGGGCAACAGGTCTACCCAGCATTAGGCCGGCCGGCAGAGGGCAACAGGTCTACCCAGCATTCGGCCGTCAGGTAC